>NW_026932023.1:257500-270000 GCF_032062105.1 Saccostrea cuccullata | reverse complement strand
TGACGCAGAGATCAAAAAGCTAAAGTAGGATTGTTTTTATTTTAACATCACAAACGCAGTCAAACCACAGTGATAACTTTGACACTTTGATAGAAGATAACTTTGACACAATGAAAACTTTGATTTACTATATAGTGATCACTACATATTTGAATTTCTAATTGTTTTCTCTGTGATAACTCTTTGAAAATTAGGTGATTTATGCAAAACGGGCTTCATCTGACTGTCTCCAATCATTTTTGATCCCGTGGCATACCCAAATCAAAATTGAATGTTTATCACATTTGTACACTCTTACATTTATCAAAAACATTTGAATTTTATAATTTCTTCATTTAACTCTCTGAATAAAGTCGTCAGAATTAAGGTTGGACAATTTAGGTTGCTTAATCCAAGAAGATCAATTTACAATTCATAGACTGTTCATCATGACAATCCAGATAACTAGATTTAAATTTTGAAGTTACCGAGTACTTGATTGAAAAGGCATGCATGTAACTGGTTACAATTTAAGTCAGTATACAAGCATGAGAAGACTTATCTCTTATGGTTTATATTTGGATATTTCCTTCTTCAGACAGATTTTGAGTGGAGCCGACAGGCGGGATGATGGTGAGCTATAGGATATTTTGTTTATCCCAATGAACACGCCATATTTACACCACGGAGCAGCAGTAATTCTTTTTGGTGAAACAACACCCGCTAACCGCCGCTGGACACGCTATTTCTGTCACAAGTTATACATTGTCAATATTTAACATCCTACAACAGAATTAGAAAATGTGCAGTTGAAAAGTTCATTGTACTCTTTTCAATGGAATTTGCATTTTGATTCACACTTGGGTAACAGATACTTAAATTTATTCTAGTTTTCAGACACAATTGTTGAAATCATCAGGGACTATGGAAAGAGATTGCAATCAGTCTATTCGATATAAAATGTATGACAAACAATTTATTTGTAAATATAAACAAGTAATAACGATAATGTCCACAGTCGTATTCGAGTGTCTAAAACACCTTTGTGTGACAGTTGTATAAAAAAAATGTTTTCCTGTTTTCTGACCAACAGGAATCATAATTTACTACCTTTTAGAATAAAAGCCTTGGCATGATAGATAAGATCAAATATATAAATATGGAATTACAGAATTTGAACTAATCTCTCAAATAAATGAAAAATATAGAGTATGGTTATCCCTTTTCGTACGTGCATATTCATGTGCGTAAATTAATTCATTTTTGATTCGTGTTGTTAGCGCCGCCCTATATGTTATCAACTAATTTTCCAGTTTGAAAAAATAACTCCATAATGCAAAATAAAAATTAACCCACGGGGAGAAGTTTTTTCTTTCTTAAAAAGAATATGTCTCGAAAAACATTTTGTATCAGTTTGAATGTCTATCAGAAACGCTATCTGGCGTGTGAACCACTTTGAGTTGAGATTAATCCTAACTGGGCTTTTTCCATTCGGTAATCCATCAGAATTAGTCTAATGGTCATAGTAGTTATAAATGCAAACTGGTAATGACTAGCAACACTTTCTTCTCCAATATTTTTGAGGAAAAAAGATATGTTTTCGCTGACAATTCTACTATAACAAACGATTATCTTCCCCGTCATTTGTGTATCTTTCTCATTTCTTTTATATATTCTATTTGATTATATCGAAATCAATCAAGATGTACCTTACAAAGCACACATCAATCAAACACATGAGATTTCTTATATTTAATTTTTTTCCAAACCCACTGACGTGAATCAGTCATTGTTATAGAAAATTCTAATATGTGGAGACTTAGTAAAGTTATTTATATATGATGCATGCTGCTAGTATATAATTTGCTCTTGTCACGGTGTGAATGCCATTTTTTTTTCCCACGACTGCATGATTGTTACCCAATAAAAATATAATTTGCAATCAAATAACGATGTATTTTCTACATGACATAATTTGCATGATTGATGACACATATTAACTTTCATCCTTGTTTCTTTTATTCGTTTGTAAGGATCTTTGAAAAAAAAAGAAATCGCAAAATTCTACATAAAATCTGACGACTTTTCAACTCTATATACAACCATTTCTCACGATACTGTAGTTCAAAGTCCAGTCTTTTTCTGGCACCAACGACAGCTGCTTTTTCAATAAAAATGAAACTCTTTTACTTATCTTGTCATTGGGCAATTTCAAATTATTCTGATTGCGATTAATGCTAAAAACTGAAAATTTTTATTTCAATTTCTCAAAATTCACGAACAGCATTTTCTATGCTTGGTATATATAATTCGTATACTAACTAGTACATGTACAAAATATTATTGATTATTAATCTTATTAATATGTTATAATAATAAATGAACAAGATATTGTTTTTTCCTCATTTATTTTGAATAATTACATTGCGTTGAGACTTTATTTTCACAAGATTGTAATGTTTATATAACATTTTAATTGTAAACAAGTTTTTGTTATTGTAGCCTCTGTTTCTGTTATATATTTCTGTTTTATAATATTTTTGTAATGTCTCGTGTGCAAATATGTTAAGTTTCAATAAATTACATTAGGGTTGATTGCAATATTTATTCTGCACAGATTATATGAAGTAGACAGTTTTGTTTGGATCCACCATTCTCCCGAACAAAAGATTTTTTAAATGTCATCAACTATAAAATCTGTTATGTTCATCAGCATTGTTTCTAACCTTCTGAATAAAGTGTAAACTTTATTTATTTATATGTTTTGTATTTCATGGATTTGAGATGCCCTTATTAGAAATGTCATATAAAATGTCACCAATGACGTCTACAATGACTTGACAATAACAATTGATACAGCTGTAACTGTTACATGGTATCATCAAAATACAGTCTATTAATTGTAAACACCATCAAAATACAGTCTATTAATTGTAAACACCATCATTATACTGTCTATAAATTGTAAACACCATCAAAATACAGTCTATATAAATAAGTAAAAATAAACTATTTTTTCTGTACTTATCAAATAACAGCAATTCAGAGGTTAAAAATTCAAATAACGAACCATATTGTTTAAACTATTCAAATTACGGTAATTATTTTACGGGTATATTGGCGGGGTTATTATAACGACTACTATTGAGACAAGCGATACGTACATTAATAAGGGGTTAGATAACGTGCAGGACCCTATATTTATCTCTGGTCAGGCAAGGGCCGTGTGAGAGACCGGTTAAAACCAGAAGTCTCTGTCGAGACTGTAGCTCTACTGGTTTGTACTCAAAATAAAGGAAGAGAAAAGTAGCAGTTGGGACTTAAAACTTTACAAAAGCAATAAATAGAATAATGATCCTTGTTTAAGTCTCTTTGTGGCAAGATTGCAATAAGACTACAACTGTAAGTGTAGCTTTTAATAATTTTTTACAGAATTTTCAGTTTAAATTATTATGGCAACATCAATCATCAAAAACACAAAACGGATTTTATGTATCTCAGGGTAGTCTACTTGCATGCCAAATTGTACTACTCGTATAATCAAACTCAAACTGTATTTGGAGTTGCATTTTGAAAGTACCGCATATACTCAAGTCAGATGTATTTTTTAAGCTTATGTTAGAAAGATTGACCTTCTAAAATACCAGTCTTTTTATATCTCGCCTATAAGTCGGACATCGAGTTTTGGACCAAAGTTTAACTCCAAAAAAGCCGACTTATACGTGAGTACATACGGTATTTCACAAAAATTTCTATTTTTAGTAACCAAGGCAACACCATTCATCGAACTTAAAAACCGATACTGTGAACCAACTTTTATTCGCGTGCTAGAAATTTTCGCAAAGTTCCGCGAGAGCCTCATCATCGCGAACATTTCTCGCCGCGAACCAGTCCTTAAAGTCTTTGTGTCCATTCAAAACAGATTTTAAAAAGGCTTGATCACGAAAATTAATCGTCGCGAACTAGTTTTACTACAGTAAATCGAGAAATAAAGTCGTCACAAATAAAAGTTGGTTGACAGTTTATAGAATTACGTATCTTAGTGTAGTCTACTTGTGTGCCAAGTTATATTATTTTGAATGTTTTTCACAGGAATTTCTATTTTTAGTAACCATGGCAACACCGTTTATCGAAATCAAAAACCGATAACCAGAAATATGTATCTTAAAGTAGTCTACTTGTGTACCAAGTTATATTGAAATTAGACAACAACTGTAGGAGGAGTAGCATTTTGAATGTTTTTCACAAAAATTTCTATTTTTAGTAACCACGGCAACACCGTTCATCGAAAACAAAAACCGATATACAGAATTATGTATCTTAGTGTAATCTACTTGTGTGCCAATTTATATTGAAATCAGACCAAAGCTGTAGGAAGAGTAGCATTTTGAATGTTTTTCACAGAAATTTCTATTTTTTGTAACCACGGCAACACCGTTCATCGAAATTAAAAACCGATAAACAGAATTATGTACCTTAGTGTAGTCTACTTGTGTGTCAAGTTATACTGAAATCAGACCAAAGCTTAAGGAGGAGTAGCATTTTGAATGTTTTTCACAGAAATTTCTATTTTTAGTAACCACGGCAACACCGTTCACCAAAATCAATACAGAATTATGTATCTTAGTGTAGTCTACTTGTGTGCCAAGTTATATTGAAATCAGACCAAAACTGTAGGAGAAGTAGCATTTTGAAAAATTGTTTACAGACAGACGGACAGAGGGACGGACGCATTACTATCGCATAAGCTCTTCTAGTCTCTGACCAGTAGAGCTAAAAATATACAATTTTAGCTAGCCTGACCAAAACAGCGAGAATTTGTTCTTACATAGTAAGGGCCAGTCACGTAGCATTGTTTTTGAAAGTGGGGGGCCAGCCAGAGAATTTTTTTTTACTTACTTGAAAAAGTTGACAAGCGAAAAAAAATTTGCCCTTACTTGAAAAAGTTGACAAGCAAAAAAAAATTTGCCCAAACTCGAAAATCCTATTTCGTGGAGAGAGAGAGAGAGAGAGAGAGAGAGAGAGAGAGAGAGAGAGAGAGAGAGAGAGAGAGAGAGAGAGAGAGAGAGAGGCCAACTTTTTTTCAATGCCAACTTCTTTCAGTACCAATTATTTTGTATTCAACACTACATTTCCCTTATATCAACTTCCTGTAGTATAGTATAAAGTGGGGGGAGGGGGGGGGGGCAACCAACCTTTCACTGAACATTTCCAATAGTAAGAATAATGTTGCTATGTGTCTGAGGGCTAGCTAACATCCATGATTCTGTATTTTGACCTTCATCTTTGGTCAGGAGAGGGGTTTAGAACTGACTAATTAACTACCAAAAAAGGTTTTGATCATAAAAAACTTGGCTCAGGGGCAATAAATTGAAGTGGAGACCGAGATTGAATTGAACTTGTCAAAGTTTTATGGTAGCTTCAAAAATGAGTATAAGGCCGTTATATGAACACATAGTACATCTACAAGGAACTGGATATATCCAAAATTCCAAACATATACCTTCATTACTGATCAGGAGAGGATTATGGATCATAGGGCTGATGATTGATCATTAGAAGATAATGAGTTCACAAGATCAACAATACATATACACATATACATGTAGCTATACTAGGCAAGAAATGGACAAGAGTGCATAACATGCTTTTAAGAGATACATACATGCACTAGTAGTGATATCCAATATTCTATATTTCGTCCTTTACCTTTGGTCGGAAGAGGGCTCTTGAACTGACCGGTTAACCATCAAAGGAGCTGAACTGGGCCAGTCAAAATGTCTTAAATGAGTTAATAAAGAATACATAACACAAGGGCCTACATCACACCCAGTAAAACATATTTCAACTTTCATCACTGGAAAGGAGAGATCTAGAGTTCTGGGACTCACCAATTGACATCTAAAGGAATTAAGTTTAAAACTGCAACACCCGGAGGTTATCCCGGCCTTTATAAAGATGAGATAATATCTAATACCGTTATATGACGATGGATGAGAAAGAGCAATAAAAAGAAAAAAGCAATATGTCACCAGTGTGACTTGAGTAACCTCATAATTAAGGTAGTCCGATCCTCAGGTTTATAAAATTAGCAGTTAAGTAATCAAAAATACTCATAAAAGTATCTCTGAATCCACAAAGTTATGTAAATTTATCCACAGTATTTCTTTAAAGTTAAGGTTCATAAACCCTCTGCTTACTCATATAAAATGTTTCTTTAACTTTTATAATTTTCCAAAAGAAAAGTATACACTAAATAAAATAAAAACAATTTTATAATGGCTTGTGGGGCAAAATTTGACAGAAAAGGCACTTCACTTTGACAAATTTATAAAGAAATAATAGAGTTTTGTATCATTAAGAGTTATCTCTCTTATCAGAGTATCATTGTACCTTAAAGATTAATCATACTATACAGGGTAAATTGTGACATCTCCAATATTTTTGCAGAAAAGGCGAATTGGAATATCAGCAATGCATTTTCTTACTGCAAATTTATCAGCAAATATATTTTAGGTTAAGAAACGATAGGTATCCAGACATTCAGAGAAATTGTCATGATTTTTTTACTTATTTTTTGTCTTCTATTTCTGTCATGTATTCTATAATACAGAGTGTAAAAGGCTTTTGCTTTCACATTGCAAGACACCACAAATCACTTTTATTTCATATCATGCTAATAAGCATTGGTATCTAAGGCTAGATTCAAGAAAATCTTATTTCTCTGAAACTGTATTAATTATTTTCCTTTTATAGGGTACAAATGTCAACTTTTATAAGACCTTTTCTAAGACTTCCAAAAACCTTGAATCTTATAAAGATGAATAAAATGAAAATTGTTGCATAAAAAAATTTCATTTTCAAGCTTCATTTTGATGCATTTCAAATTAAATATTAATTTCTGGAGTTATCGTTCCTGGCTGAGGATAGGCTATCCTTAATAACATATAACTACAAGTCATTGAACTTGTAATATTTTATTTTTTGTTTCTTTTTAAACCATTTGAAACCTTTCAAATTACATGTATAGTTTTAATATTGGTATTACATGTATATTATTTTAATACATGGAGATAAAGCTGTAAAATCATTGTTAATTGCCTTTTTTCCTGTCTAAGAATGGCTGAAGGAATTCAATATACACCTTTTTCTCTTTACTGGATACTGGTATAAAATGTCCACCTGAGTGTGTGAGAACACGTGGATTAACAAAGTACTGCAGCAAATCTTCACTCATTTCTGTCAAAAAATAAACAAATATCATAATAGAACAGTTTTAAAAACACTAGGATTAACAAAGTACTGCAGCAAATCTTCACTCATTTCTGTCAAAATATTAACAAATATCATAAAAGGACCTATGGAACCAATACCCCAAAAGAACAATCAAAGAAAAGGGTCCCTTACAAATAGTTTTAAAAAGAACTCTGTCACCTTGTTAAAAAGTTATTCCATCCATTAGTCCGAGTTAGGTGAATGTGTGTTTACAATCAATTAATAGACTGTATTTTGATGATGTTTATGATGTTTCACCCTGTGTCACTGACCTTGTCCATAATGACCTTGGTACTGGGGTCAAGCCACATTTATGTTCAAATGGTTTATATTACATGAGCAAGGTGTGAAAAAAAATCATCTAGTCTTAGAGATCATCTTCAGACCAAATGTCTACTGATGCATGGACAATATCGTAATTCCAATAAAAATATTTACATTTTATGTGTACATGTATTTGATACACAAAAAAAGTGGCTGCAATGGAAATGGAAATACTAAATGGAGAAATATGGTATTAGTTGTTTTATAGGCTAAAGATTATACTACCATTTCACTCAAGTATTTATCTTTAAAATAAAAAATATAACTACATTATTTAATTTCTTTTATTTTGTAAACAACCCTGTTTCAATATGAAACTTGTAAAAGTTGGATGTTAACTTTATGTATAAATAGTTTTTTTTTTTAAATGTTTCTATAACTTTGTAAAAATAATCTTTGAAGTATATTTTCAACTGATTGTCAATATACATTCCAAACAAAAGATAAAAAATTAAGTTGATTTTTATTCTCGAATGGTTCTGTCTAGAAGTGAAATATAAAGAATAGTATCCAGAGTTTGCCTATTAGTATCCAGAGTTTGCCTATTAAGTTTCTGACCAGTATCCACTGCTTTGTGAAATTGAAATACCTAGTGTTTTTCACCCAGTTACAGATTATTCACGAAACATTCCAAAATGGAATTTGACTGACACCAACAAACTTGATTCGTTTGCTAACCTTTTAAACCCTGCAGATACATGTACAAGGACCCTACATAAGGATAATACTGATACATTTCTTGGCCATATTACATGTACTGCTTCACATTTAGCATCTTCTGATCAACATGTTTGGAGTCTGGAGTTAATAACTCTGACATTCATCCTGTTGTATCTGCAAAAATATGGAAACAAGTCATGCTACCCTATGCCCTCCATTCTTGTGAGATATTGCCGTCATTATCACTTACAGACATGCAACAACTTGAATATATACAAAGACACTTCCCTAAAATAATTCAAAGATTTCAAAGTTTTCTCTGTCACTTTCAAGTATCTCGAAAAGTGGACTGTGGACTATATACAGGGTTACATTGATAAATGTCACCTACTTTTCTTAGGTAGACTCCATGGGTCAGAACAAACCTCTGTAATTTATCAGATTTTAAAGTTTCTGCTGTTCATGTATCTAAAAAATTTTTTGCAACCAAAAACATGTTAAAAACTGCAAATACCAGCTCTCAGATGTGTTTGAAACCCATTATAGCATTATATACAGTAAAAAAAATTTCAACAAGAGGCCCATGGGCCACATCGCTCACGTGAGAAATTTTGGCAATGCTGTTCGTTTACAGATTTCCCCCCTTGTAATACCAATAATTATTGTGACCATGCCCTACCCCAGGGGTCATGATTTGGACAAGTTAGAATCTACACTACACCAAGATGCTTTCACATAAGTTTCAGCTTTTCTGGCCCAATGGTTCTTGAAAAGAAGATTTTCAAAGATTTTTCCATATATATTTCTATGTAAAACTTGGATTCCTTATTATGGCCCATCCTTCCCCCAGAGGTCATGATTTGGACAATTTAGAATCTACATTATTCCATGATCCTTCCACATAAGTTTCAGCTTTTCTGGCCCAGTGGTTCTTGAAAAGAAGATTTTTAAAGATTTGTTCTATATATTTCTATGTAAAACTTGGATTCCCTTTTATTGTCCCGCCCGACCCCTGGGGGTCATGATTTTAACAATTTAAAATTTACACTACCCAAGAATGCTACCACATAAGTTTCAGCTTTTCTGGCCCAGTGGTTCTTGAGAAGAAGATTTTTCTATTTTTATATATTTCTATGTAAAACTTGGATTCCCTATTGTGGCCTCGCTCTACACTGGGGGGTCATGATTTGAACAATTTAGAATCTACACTACCCCAGGATGCTTCCATATAAGATTCAGCTTTTCTGGCCAAGTGGTTCTTGAGAAGAAGATTTTTTAATGACCCCACCCTATTTTTGTATTTTCTTGATTGTCTTCCCTTGGAAGGGGACTTGGCCCTTGATTTTAACAATTTGAATTCCCCTTCACTCAAGGATGCTTTGTACCAAGTTTAGTTAAAATTGGCCCAGTGGTTCTTGAGAAGAAGTTGAAAATGTGAAAAGTTTACAGATGGACGGACGGACAGACAGACAGACAGCTAGACAGATGGACGGACGAAGGACAACAGGTGATCAGAAAAGCTCAGGTGAGCTAAAAATGATTATCAAAACAATATGGTCAGCAGAGGAAAAACAATGGTGTGTTGCTCTGTCTGGTGATCCTGATATGTCTTTTTTCAGTAAAATACATATGTTGAACCCAAATAAATTGTGGCAGATTGCTAGAGGAGATCCTTCAAAAAGATTATTAATCAAATTTTTGATTCATGTTATTTGTGTATAAAAATGTTATATAAATACAGTATAAGCAGAATTTTTAGTGAGGATTTAATATTGGCATTATTAGCAAGGGTGCCAAGATCGCTAAAGTTGCATGAATATTGCTAACATATTATTGTGTATTATTTGTTATAGCTTCTTTAGTGAGCATTTTAAGATCGCTAAAATTACATCTCATTAAAAATAAAATACCAATTTTTAAGGACAAATCACTAAATTTGCGTCTTGCTAAAATTTCCACTTATATGGTAATATGAAATTAATCATATTATAAAAATATATATGCATAGAGATATATGTAAGTAATAAAATCTATCCATTTTCATTTGCCCCTGACACCATAGGGAAGGATTAGATGATGTAATATTCTACAATATTTTATCACAATCTGCAAATTGCAAAGAATTTGAATTAGGCAATAAAAAAAAACAAAATCACTTTCCATAAACTAGTCAGTATAATTGTTATACTTTTATCAAAGTTTTGTCATTATTTTAAAGATGTTACCTTTTTGTATAACTCTGTCAGAGTCCCCAAACACATGTAGGGATGGTGTTGTTATGGGTTTCTCATATAAACTTTCATGCTGTTTCTGGCGACTTTTGAATCCAGCAACAAGTATTACAAAGTCAAACTGGAATGGACCGTCTGAAAGGAATTAATCAACTCTAACTGATATGATCATACCATAAATTACATAAGTATGCCTTATCAATAAAGAGGGAGCCTGATAGATGCTGTAACATTGCAACTTTTATTAAATCACGAGTGAGAAATATTCACAAGTTTAGCAACCTTCTTTTACTCAAAAATATACAACGTCTCGAACCAATTATTCACCTTTTTATTCTGATGAACAATGTTCCCTGAGTTGTGAAAATAAGAAGTTGTGGATGTATTTTAAATTAACTAAAGAAACACAAATAAAAGATGCTGCAAATAATAGTTGGTTTACATGACTTTATACTAATAAATGTAATAACAATTAAGTATGCCATGGGCCTTGACCAAAACATCACGGCTGAAATCACATCCTACTTGGAGAAACATATTGCCCCAGGATATTTGGCTCACCAGTAGTGCCAAACCTATATTTTTATTATATGACTTGGTGCCCAATTGAATGAATTTTGCAATTATTGTTCAAGCAGGTGAGCATCTGTGCCCAGGGCCCACCATTCATGTTTGTTTATTTTAGGGAATGCCAAATCAAGGCAATATAATGGATGCCTGGTTCCCTTATGTTTAAAGCAGCCGTGGCCTATATCACCAAAAAAAAATTAAATAACTAAATAGAAGCATCTTGTTATCTTTAGTAGATAAGCCTAAGGGTTAGTGCATCTTCTGATAATAAATGTAATAACAAGTATGCCACATCTTAACTTAGGATTTCAGGGGCTTATGAATGCACATTAGATATATAGAGAATAATACATACCCTTTTCCATGATCACATCCTGTATGCACATTATACAGATATGTAAAATAATTATATTTATTACAACTTAGTAATAAAATACAAACACATTCAGAAAAAAGTATGTAAATAATCATGTAATACATGTACAAGTCTAATTATATTTGGGTTTGTTTCTATTTTATTTCACATTTATAGGAAAATAATTTACAAGTATTTGTAAATTAAGATTAACCTTATTTTCAAAAAGTTAAAATTAAGAGATTGTGTATGATCACAAGTACGTGGTTTAATTTACTAAGGGTGTGATATTGACGTCACAATAGCCGTATCAGCCCTGCAGGGCTGATATGGATTTGCATGGCTGATACGGATATCAGCCCCGCAAATCCATATCAGCCCTGCAGGGTTGATACGGCTACTGTGACGTCAGCCATATCGCATATGCAAAAAACCTGTATTTATTACTAAGTGTGTAATAAAGTAAAATAATTCAAAATATCAAATTGAAAAGTATAAAGTAATGCAAATTATATTGATTTCACATTATAGGTAATTTGTTGTAAATCAATGTGGCTTCATTAAAGTTTTATTTCTTTATTTGCAAATCAAATCATCTTATGCAAAGCAGATACTATTTGTCATAGAGTCTGTACAATCATATTTTTAGTGAAAACCTCAGTTTCCTTTGTTCTTCACTCAAAAGGAGCATCCGTACTCATATCTGACCACAGACATTAGTGACATGGTATTTAATTTGCCATTATGCATGCATTAAAATTTTATTCAAAAAAGCTTTGCTTAGTGTTCACAAGGAGAAAATGTGAAACATTTTGATGTGCAGTAGATTCAGATTAAACTGATTCACATGTCATTTTCTGTGTGAACACAGTTCAACTAATACTACCAGCAGGACTCTCATAACTCGTACTGGGAATGGGAACGGGCCGTAAAGAGTGGGCAAAATAGCAACCTTCTGGGGAACTTTGGGATACAAGTAAGCACTTTACTTTAAAATCATGATATACTGGTTTCTGGTTTTTGCTATCAACTCAATTTTTGCTTTGCAATACAGAGGAATATAAATAACAAGTTTAGCTTTTAAGCATATCCAACTATTTTTTCTT
>NW_026932023.1:140000-252500 GCF_032062105.1 Saccostrea cuccullata | reverse complement strand
CATAACTTTTGAACCGTGAAAGATAGAGACTTCATATTTGGTATGCACACACCACTGATTAAGCTCTTTTAAATGACACCAAGGTCAATGACCTTGTTACCTTGACTGTAACCTATATGCTAAATATAGCTTTTTTGTCAGCAAACTTTAACCTTTGCCATAACTTTTGAACGAAGAAAGATAGAGACTTAATATTTGGCATGTATTCTCCACTAATTAAGCCCTTTCACATGACACCAAGGTCAATGACCTTGTGACCTTGACTGTGTCCTATATGCTAAAAATAGCTTTTTAGAACCTTCACCATAACTATTGAACCATGAGAGAGAGAGACTAAATCATATTTGGTATGCATGCTTCACTACTCAAGTTCTTTCAAATGACACCAAGATCAATGACCTTGTGACCTTGACTGTGACTTATATGCTAAAAATATGTTTTTTTAACTTTGTTGCCTCCGGGAGCATAGTGTTTCACAAACACATCTTGTTTTTAAATTAAAGCTGCTACTAACAATTTAGTTTACTTTAAAAGGGCTTATAATTTCCATGATCTCTTCAATTTAATGATTTTTACAATGACTCTACAAATACAACCTTTCTTAGAATCAGACAATAGCTATGACTAACATTTATTATATTACCACTTAATAGGTCATTGTTTTTACACTAATTTTGACTACGGATTACTGAGAATTTGCCTGATCAATAAAGGGCTTAGAATAGGTGTGACTGCAGTGGGTAGTAGATGCATACTCCTAAGTACCTAATCCCACTCTGATGTTTTCAGGTGTTTAATGTCCTATTCGTGATTTCAATCACCAGGCTTTGTGGGATTGATCATTGTCATCTTTGCCTGTTTTTGTGAGTACTTTAACATGGGAACACAAATTACACAATATAACGCTCATACCACATCTTTTATATCAATATATGTTTGATTTATATGCTTTTTGCTCATGTAAGTTAAAATTTAAAGACACAATTGGTATCAACTGGTAGAGTAAAGAAAATTAACAATTATTATAAAACTCTTAATGGCTACAATATTCTCCCCGGACATGATTAACCTGTTCTATGAAGGCTCTCTCAATGGTGTCTAGAGATTCCTGGTAGCCCTTACAGCAGTCTGTGTAGTCCTGGGCCATGTACTGGTCATCAGGGGACGAAAACCACCAACCACGCTGATCTAAAATTACACACAGCATCTTAATGGTGGGGCCCCATTGTAGCTGTTTTCTGTATTTATTTGACCACTGTGATATCACTTCATGGACCGGACATTTAGAATGCTAAGAAAACACTTTATCATCAAATAATTATACTGATGTTTTGAGTGCTTCTTTAACTTTGTAGTGACAATTTTGACCCTTGATCTTAGAGTTTGACACACTTTTAAAAAAAAACAAACTTTTGAGCAGTTAGTACTAGAGTTTTCATAATTCACAGGCTTATTTCATGTCACATGACCTTCTTTTAGATATATGTACAAACACTTTTGACCTTTTACCTTGACTTCGTAGTTTTAGACAGTTTAGAAAAACTTTAACCTTGGTTATAACTTAATTTTAAACAGTTGTTTTTAATGCTTTTATACCTCACGTGATCTCCTGTGACAAGTTTTGACCCCTTGGTCTTGCAGTTTGATCTACTTAAAAAATAAACTAGAAATATGTCCATAGGACATGAATGCCTCGCCGAGGATATATTAGTAAAGCAACATGAAAATTTGTATGTGTATGAAATTTGATCAGTTTGGTGCAGGTAGGGCTTATAGTTACTTGGGAATAAAAATGGTCAGACCCAGCAACCGAAGCAAGTCTGGTAGTGTCCATCCCTAGCTGCATCATCCAGGCAGGGCTTATAGTTTGGTTATAGGTCAGGCATCCAAAGCAAGACTGGTATAGCATCATCCAAGCAAGTTTGGGAATGAAAATATAGGTCAGATCCAGCATCCCACACAAGTCTGGTAGTGTCCATCCCTAGCTGCATCATCCATGCAAGTTTGGTTCAGGTAGGGCTTTTAGTTACTTGGGAATGAAAATCTAGGTCAGATCCAGCATCCAAAGCAAGTCTGGTAGTGTCCATCCCTAGCTGCATCATCCATGCAAGTTTGGTACAGGTAGGACTTATACTTACTTGGGAATGAAAATATAGGTCAGATCCAGCAGCCGAAGCAAGTCTGGTAGTGTTCATCCCTAGCTGCATCATGCATGCAAGATTGGTTCAGGTAGGGCTTATAGTTACTTGGGAATGAAAATCTAGGTCAGATCCAGCATCCGAAGTAAGTCTGGTAGTGTCCATCCCTAGCTGCATCATCCATGCAAGTTTGGTTCAGGTATTACTTATAGTTACTTAGGAACGAAAATATAGGTCAGATCCAGCATCTGAAGCAAGTCTGGTAGAGTTCATCCCTAGATGCATCATCCGTGCAAGTTTGGTTTGGGTAGGGCTTATAGTTCCTTGGAAATGGACCTGCTCCAAAAA
This sequence comes from Saccostrea cuccullata, assembly GCF_032062105.1. NCBI lineage: Eukaryota > Metazoa > Mollusca > Bivalvia > Ostreida > Ostreidae > Saccostrea > Saccostrea cuccullata. The sequence continues at coordinate 250,014 of NW_026932023.1, read as the reverse complement.
CTTTAACCTGGTCACTCATCTGGAAAATGTAGGTCAGATTCAGCATCCAAAGCAAGTCTAGTAGTTTCCATCCTTAGATGCATCAACCATGCAAGTTTGGTCTAAGTAGGGCTTATAGTTCCTTGGGAATGGACCTGCTCCAAAAACTTTAACCTGGTCACTCATCTGGAAAATGTAGGTCAGATCCAGCATCCGAAGCAAGTCTGGTAGTGTTCATCGATAGATGCATCATCCGTGCAAGTTTGTATCAACATGTGAAGTTTGATAACACCATCTTGAATGGTATGTTTAAAACTTAGCTAAACACTAATTTAAGAAAAGTGAGGTCAAGGTCAAAGGAAAGGTCAAGGTCAAAAAATGTTGATGCAGTTGTAGCTCTCATCAATATCTATCAGCATATGAAGTTTGATGAAAATGTCTTGGATAATTTCTTTGAAACTTAGCTTTGAACAGAGCTCAACGCAAAGTTTGATGGAAGGACGGAAGGACAGAAGGATGGAAGGATGGAAGACAGACATGACAAACACTATATGCCCCGGCCATATTCATGGCTGGGCATAAAAAACATTAATCTTCAAGTGTACTTCATGTGACAAAACCCTCCACTTGGCAGCATTTTCACTATGACCTTGACTTTGAAAAACTTTATTCTTTACTATACCTTTTCAATTATATGTGCTGGGGTTTTCACATTTCACCAGATTATTCCTTGAAACAAGGACTTGCATTTGAGAAACTTTAATGTTTTCCATGAGATGCCATATGGGGGCACCAGTGTTTTATGAATACACATTGTTTCTGCATGGTATTAATTTATGCTATGTAGTACACAGTCATAAGATTTCCAAGGAATTGAGTTGTCCAAGCAGTCACTTTAAGTACATTTATAGTTTTCTGGATTTTTCATTTTCATCCTGATGGACAAATGGTGGTGGGGGTGAGGGGTGGGGATTATGTTTTCCCCAATCATAAACCTTGTTTTTAAAACTCTTCTAACATTTTCACAGTAGCCAATTCTCCTTTTGGAAGGTTATTGGGCATGTCCTGTAGATAAGAAGTAACATTTTGGAGTGTTCATTTTCATCCTAGTGGGCAAACAGGATTAAAATAAAAAAACATTCAGAACAAGAAGTTCAGGGGCCACATTGCCCATTCTGGCCCAACCCTACCCTGGGGGTAATGATTTGAACAAACTTGAATCTACATTATTTGAGGATGCTTCTATATGAATATGATTGTTCTTGAACAGATTTTTTTGAGATTTTTCCTATATACTTCTATGTTAAACTTTGATCATCCATTGTGGCTCCATCCTACCCCCAGGGGCGGTGATTTGAACAAACTTAAAACTACACCACCTGAGAACACTTCCATATGAATGTGACTAATCATAGCTTTGCTATTCTTGAAAAGAAGATTTTTGAAGATTTTCCATATGTACCGGTATTCCTATGTAAAATTTTGATCACCAACTTTGGTCCCAACCTACCCCCAGGGGTCAAGAATTTGAACAAACTTGAATCTTCACTACTTGAAGATGCTTTCTTTTGAATATGACAAATCATAGCTTTGCTATTCTTGAGAAGACGATTTTTAAAGATTTTCCCTTATATTCCTATATAAAACTTTCATCATCCATTATGGCCCCATGTTAACCCCTGGGGTCATCATTTGAACGTATTTGAATCTACACTACCTGAAGATGCTTCCATATAAATGTGACTAATCAAGGTTTTGTTTTTCTGGAGAAGACGATCTTTAAAGATGCATCCTATGTATTCCTATAATGTAAAACTTTGATTGCCCACTGTGGCCCCACCCTACCCCCGGGGTCCTATGATTTGAACAAACTTGAATCTACACAACCTGAGGATGCTTCGACATAAATATGACTAATAAAGGCTTTGCTGTTCTTGAAAAAAAGATTTTAAAAAATTTTTCCCTATGTAAAACTTTGATCGTCCATAAAAAATGCGGCCTCACTCAACACCTCCCCCCTTCCCCCCAGGAGCCGTCATTTGAAAAAACTTGAATCTACACTACCTGAGTAATTGTGTTAACTATGACAACAATAAAGTGCAATGCGACAGCATGATATGCCCGTCAAAAAATTACAATCATCTTTCCATTCCTTAAAATATTTGTTTATCCATCCCCTGTTGTGTAGGCATTAATAGCCCATTAATTACATGTATAACAAATATTACATCATTGATAGATTTCTATACTAGTTGTGTTAGACCTTGTCAAATGTCCATCATATCAAACAATATCAAATTAGTCTGAACAACTTAATCAATACCAAATTATTTGTGAAAATAAAAGGCTGGACATCAAATGACATATGCTATAAACTGACCAACATTTCTTCTAATTCCCAAAGGATACAGATAAGACTGCTTGATCAGAGATGCTTTAAAGAAATTATTGAGACAGCTAGCCTTCCTACATTGAACTCATTAATAAATCTTTGACTGGGTGCTATTCTACTCATTACTACCAAGAGATGAATCAATCTGCACTATCTGCCATAAAACATTTGATTTTTACAGCATATAAAATACTCCATGATTATCTTTTTTTTGAGATTTAATGTCTATAATATTACTATCAGATTAATTTATTATGCAATATCAATTAGCCAACAAGAGCTATTTTTAATCCAACAGGCTGACCCAGGGATATAGACAACACCATGCCCTACTAGTTAGCTCCTCACACTAGACACATTAATTTCTCTCTAATTTGGCATGCAATTTTCTGTTATCAAAATTCTTCTTAACCAGTGCTTGATAATTACACACATGGGAGCAGTGGTATTTCTCTAACATACATTATATTTGTTATAGATTGCTGTTAAGTATATGCTAAAAAAAATTAGTATTTCTTGATTTAACACTTTTTAATAAAGATAGTGCAACACTCTTACATTTTTTGGGCTGTGTAAATGAATACCCAGTAGTAAAGACACTTTTTTAAAAATTTCACTTAAATTTAAGGTCACAGTGACCTTTTAAATAGTTCATGACACACCTTCCACCTAAGATGCATAAACTGGCCAAGTTTGATGATTCTAAGTCTAATAGTTTTCTAGTTATGGGCCGGAAAGGATTTTTCCATATTTGGCTATAACATCTTAATCAAAAGTCAGAGTGACCTACTCTTTGTGCGTGACACACCTTCTACCCAAGACATATTAGCTGACAAAGTTTGATAACTCTAGGCCTTATAGTATTAAAGTTATGAGCCGGACACAAGAAAAGCTAACAGACGGACGGACAGCAGGATGGACACGAAGCCTATAACATAATACATCCCATCTTAAGACAGGCATATAACAACAACAACGACAAAAACATACAAATTTTTAGAAAAGCTCACTTGATCCTTTTGCTCAGGTAAGCTAAAAATACTCAGATTCCCAGAATTATGTTCTCCAAACGAAGTTTGTGAACATATTGTTTTTACTTTTTTTTCAAAATTTTTCTCTAGTACTTTTTTGTCCATGACTGTTCTCGGAAACTATATTCGTCCGATTGAGATGAACCTTTTTAGGGTTAATAGGCATGTTGTGCAGATGTGTGGAATGAAGGTCGCTTTGTGCTCACAAGCATGCATGTACGTGCACATGCAATGAATGAAATGAGGGATATATTTACTATAGCCATAACTTTTATAATTTTTTATGAAGTGTCTTGAAAGTTATTACATAAAGAAATATTAGTAGTGTAGAGAATGCACATGCGCTTCACTCTGATTCCTGAAAACAACATCCTCAATATCTTCATTGACAAAATTCTTTGAAATTTAAGATGTAAGTATAAATCATAATGTTCTACAATAAGTTTTATATAGAAATTCTTGAAAGCACATGCATGCACAAGCACTGAAATTTGATTGGCTGAAACTTTAAGACTTTAAATGGCTTTAACTGCCCAAGTTTTAAACATAATCGGATGAAATTGAGAAAAAAGATAGGTATAATGGAGGCGGGTTCCAACAATATGCTACTATCAGAATTAAATGCAAGGACATATACATTCATGTATGCTTAAATTTGATTGGCTAACACTTGTCATTATAGGATGTATACATGTATCTCTTACTTATTCAACATAATTCTTTGAATTTTAAGACATTATATTGATATAATTTATAAAGCAAAATATTGAATATATATATTTGAATAATCAACAAAATATGTGCAAGCATGTGTGCTGAAATCTGATTAGTTTTTTAAGATCGAAAGAAGATGAAAATCAGAGTACAGGTGTATATATGTACATAATATAAGTTCCTACATTATTCAATCATGAGACATGATGCATGTGTGCTGATTTCTGACTGGTTAATATTCATGTGTGCTGTAACTTTTTATGTTTTCAGTGAAATTCTTTATTATGACTTTCTTTGAGATGGTGTACATCTGTATAACAGTAGGGTAATTTTTTTAATTAAGTGTGTGCATGTGTACTTGTATATCTGATTTGTTTTTGCTCATGCTACATGTATATGTGCATTGCTTTTTCCCCTATATTTGAAAAAATAAGTTTTAAAAGTCTATAATTCAATGACTTTGCTAAATTTAATGAAACTTACAAGGAATGGGTCTCATAAGGGGTAGGGGAATGTTTTGGGAACATTTGTAATGGTCTCTGTTACAGTAAGAACTAGTTTCTCATGTTTTTAAAAATCAATGCATCTTGATATAAGCAGCAAGAATATATATGGTTTTGTGGTGATCTCAATGGTGAACCATTTTAACAATTACAAAATAAGACGTAAGATAGAAGACCCCACTTTCACAACAGAATTTTTCAAGTTTCCTACAGTATAGTATCATGGTACTTTTGTTTAGTTAGATTGATCTACCCTTCAGTGTGAAATAAAAAACTAATGCCAATTATAACGTTCGATATCATTTTATTTTTCATTGACCAACCCTATTTTTTAAAGAAAATCTGGAATCTAAGAATTTTTTTTAAAAAGTTGTCTTACCATTGTTGTCTGTGGCACCATCCTCATCATTTTTGTCTAGTGGTGGTACAAGATTTGGTGCTGAAATAAATACTGAATAGAAAAAAGAAATTTAAGTAATACTGAAAAGAGGACCTTAATAAATGTAACATACATAAAACTAGAGGTTCAATGGCCTTTTAAAAGGTCTCCTTTGTATAATACAATGTAAAAGATCAGCAGAAGCATAGAGCAAAACAAGAGTTACCCCCTCCCCCAAATGACTGAAATTTTTCTAAGTCCAAGGGGCATAACTCTGTCCAAAATGGCTCAATCATACCCAAAATAATACTTGGCCTCGATATTCTTATAAAAAAAAATCTGTGTACCAAATTTCATTTCAATATGTGCAATGTAAAAATGAATGGAAACTGATGGTGTACCCACAGACAGACCAACATATAAAACTAGAGGTTCAATGGGCTTTTAAAGGGTCACTTTTGTATAATACAATGTAAAAGATCAGTAGAAGCATAGTGCAAAACAAGAGTTACCCCCTCCCCCAAATAATTGGAATTTTTCTACGTCCAAGGGGCATATAACTCTGTCCAAAATGGCTTGATCATACCCAAAACAAAACTTGACCAAGATATTCTTATGATTATTCTGTATACTAAATTTCATTTCAATATAAGAAACCTCTGCAAAGAAAATGAACAGAAACTGCAAATAATAGGAATTTTTCCAAGTCCAAGGGGCATAACTCCATTCAAAATGGCTCAATTATACCCGAAATAATATTGGCCTCGATATTCTTATAAAAAGAAGAGGCCCAGGGGCCACATCGCTCACCTGAGCAATTGGCTAGAAAAAAGCACATATCAGATCAGAACTGAAAGTTAACTGAGGGTGGGGAGGGGGGAGGGGGCTTGAATTTTAATCCCCCAGGGGATCATGATTTGAACAAACTAGAATCTACAATACCTGAGGATGATTCCCTATAAATATCACTAAGCATGGTTTTGAAGTACTTGAAAAGAAGATTTTAAAAGGTTTCCCTATATATTCCTATTTAAAACTTTTATTGGGCCCCACCCTACCCCCGGGGGTCATGATTTGAAGAAACTTGAATCTACACTACCTGAAGATGATTCCACATGAGTTTCATCTTTCCTATCTCTATGGTTCTTGAGAAGAAGATTTTTCCTATATATTCCTATATAAAACTTTGATTGGCCATTTTGGCCCCACCCTACCCCCGGGGGTCATGATTTGAACAAACTTGAATCTACACTACCTGAGGATGATTCCACATGAGTTTCATCTTTCCTGGCCCAGTGGTTCTTAAGAAGATTTTTAAAAATTTTTCCTATATCTTCCTATGTAAAAATTTGATTGACCATATTGTCCCCATCCTACCCCCGGGGGTCATGATTTGAACAAACTTGAATTTACACTACCTGAGGATGATTCCACTTGATTTTCACCTTTCCTGGCCCAGTGGTTCTTGAGAAGAAGATTTTTTAAAAATGCCATTAATTTTTCTCTAATTCACAATTATCTCCCCTTGGAAAAGGGCATGGCCCTTCATTTGAACAAACTTGAATCCCCTTTACCCAATGATACTTTGTAGCAAGTTTGGTTGAAATTGGCCCAGTGGTTCTTGAGATGAAAATGTGAAAAGTTTACGACAACGACGACTACAACGACAATGACAACAACAACGACAGACAATGGACAAATTTTGATCAGAAAAGCTCACTTGAGCCTTTGGCTCAGGTGAGCTGAAAACAAGAGATGTTCGTAAAAAACTTATGCCCTCCTCCCCCCAAATTGGAATTTTCCCAAGTCCAAAAGGGCAAAAATGGCGCAATTGTACCCAAAACAGAACTTGACCTAGATATTCATCTGATAAATCTGTACACTGAATTTAATTTCAGTAAGTGCAACAGTTGCGAAGAAAATGAACGGAAACTGCAAAAAATTGGAATTTTTCTCAGTCTAAGGAGCATAACTCTGTCAAAAATGGTGCAATCGTACCCAAAACAGAACTTGACCTAGATATTCATCTGATATATCTGTATACCAAATTTAATTTCAGTATGTACAACAATTGCCAAGAATATGAACGGTAACTGCAAATAATTGAAATTTTTCTAAGTTCAAGGTGCATTACTCTGTCAAAAATGGCGCAATCGTACCCAAAACAGAACTTGACCTATGTATTCATCTGATATATCTGTATACCAAATTTAATTTCAGTATGTGCAACTGCTGCCAAGAAAATGAACGGAAACTGCAAATAATTGGAATTTTTCTAAGTCCAAGGGGCATAACTCTGTCAAAAATGGTGCGATCATACCCAAAACAGAACTTGACCTAGATATACATCTGATATATCTGTATACCAAATTTCATTTCAGTATGTGCAATGGTTGCGAAGAAAATGAATGGAAACTAAGTGGACCGACAGACGGACTGACCGACAGACAGCAGCAAAGCAATATGCTCTCCCTTCTTCAAAGGGGGACATAAAAATCTGTGTACCAAATTTCATTTCAATATGTGCAATGTGAAAATGAATGGAAACTGATGGTGTATACCCACAGACAGACCAACAGACAGCAGCAAAGCAATATGCCCTAGCTCCCGTCTTTGAAGGGGGGCATAAACTGATAGATGATGATATATATAATAACATTAGAGGTTTAATACTCTACTTTATGATTTGTTACTTTAAGTACTTGATTATTTAATGATTCCTGATCATCCTATATTTTCTTTCTTTTGCATAATACAAATATCCATATTTTTTTTACCTGGATCTGAAAATTTCTTTATAATTTTTCTAAATGCACCTGTCCGTTCTCTGAATGTTTGGTCATTCTGTCTAAAAAAAAACAAATAGATAGAATAAGTCTTCAAACACTTTAGGATAGAAGATACAAATAATGGTCGTCTGAATTGGCATACTGTGAAATCACTATAAAGAACTATATGCGGTATTAACCAACATTTGCCCCCCAAAATCAAACTTTGATGGAGTAATATTTAATTAAGTCCTTAAACAGGGGAGTATATGCTGACTTCAAAGCACTGAATAATTTCATAAGTAATGACGTCATATGTACGTAATGACGTCACAAATATGACGTAAATTTCAGTTTTTTAATGAATTTTGCAGAAAAATGTACATATTTCGTCGATATTTTAAATAAAAGTCACCGAGCGCATGTGTGTTCAGGATTAATATTTTGATATAATGTGTAGAATGATAATATCAATGAAATATGTCAATATTGTTCCTGAACACACATGCGCTCTATAAATTCTAAAGCTTAAATTGTTGAAATTTTGTCCATTTTGTCCTCTTTCTGAAAAAGGATATAAAATCGGACTAGTTTGTGACGTCATAAAAACAGAAATTGTGAATACACTGCTCTGGAACTATAATATTTTCTGTTAACTTATATTTCTCGTACAGTTTATTGAATTCAGCACATTTCAGGAAGTTTTCAAAATTTGACTTTTGTGGGGGCAAACATATGCAATATACCGCATATAGTTCTTTCATGAGAGTTTAATTTTTTGTTGTTTTTGAGGTATGGAGAGACCCACAAATTTATGACCATCATGAAATGTAAAATTTCAAAGGCATTACTACTAAACATTTTCCAACCATAAATTAAAATCAAATCCCCACAAACCAATGTTTTTTCCTAAAACCTTGATAATTTGACCCCATGAAAATATGTGATTTTACAGTATGTTTTGGACCTATTTTTGTTGTAAGTGATAAATTTCTAAAATATAAAGAAATCTTAATCTCGATCTTTTCAATGTTCAAAATTTTATCTCCCAGCCACCATGCATCCTCATTGATTGATTATATACAAATTTTTTGTTAGAATGAAAATTTAATTTAAATAATTTATACTTCTATAAACATGATAAACATATATGACTTAATAAAGCTTCAAGATTTTTTTTAAAAGTTTGTACATGTATCATGTATCATATTAAAAAATACAATTTCTAGCTATAAAACATGTACATTGAATTAATTAATTTCTATAGTTAGAATAATTTGTGTCTATTGGGACAATCTTTGCAATATTTTACTCCATGAGAGTCAGTTTAAGAGCTTTAAATGCATTTCTTATAATATCGTACATTATTGTATATACAGAGCTGACACTAAATGCTTTAATTACTTTATTTGCACAAGAATTTATCCATCATCTGATACACATGAATGCCGGGAACCTTGGCCCTATATACAATGTACATTTAGTACTATTGAACCAATGTCACCTCTGCCTTGGAGACAGATCAGCTCATATGAGGCAACTTAGCAAAAAGCTTATATGGCAGGAGTGCTCATTCCCAAAGCATAAGACTTAAAATAAGTATTTTAAAATTGTTGATAGATGTTTTTTTTTATTTTCAAAGTATTTTCACTGAAAAAAAATTTGTACATGCCTTCATGTACATTTGTTTATAAAAATTCATGGACAGACAAGTTTGTCATAAAAATTTTGCAAGGGTTAGCATCTTTTATATGGGTTGAGGTATCAATAATCCTAGGCTGACAAGTCAGGGCTGTGTAAGGTGTTACAGGAGAAGGTGTTGGGTCGAAAAGTCTGTCTACAGATATAACTAGATGCTGTCATGAGACAGTAATACCCCGCACTACTAAGGTGTTTGCCTCTAAATACACACTCCTTAATATTGGGCTTTCCAAGGAAAAATATGGAACGCCATCACTGCCTCATAGCAGAACACTACAATTGCATTGAGTCAACTTTCCATTACATTATGACAACCCTTTATTACATTTACACACACTACTATTGCGTTATGTCAACTTACCATCACATTATGTCAACTCTTTATGACATTTACACACACTACTACTGCGTTATGTCAACTTTCCATTACATTATGTCAACTCTTAATGACATTTACACACACTACTATTGCATTATGTCAACTTTCCATTACATTATGTCAACTCTTTATGACATTTACACACACTACTATTGCATTATGTCAACTTTCCATTACATTATGTCAACTCTTTATGACATTAAGTCAAAACAATTTTACGTGGTGTAAAGACGTTTTTATATAATTTGAACTCATTATTACATTATGTGCACTCTCTACTATTTGGTCTAAGTAGATCATTACATGATGTGAATTTATCTTTAATTCAATATCAAGTCGCTATAACACGATGTCAGAATTTCATTACATGATGTGAAAAGAATTGTCACATGTGGCCAATTCTTTACTACATTGTGACATCAATATGCTACATGACAACGGGAATCTATTACATGATGTCAATTTTCCCTTACTTTTTGACAAATCATTATTATGTTATGCCATTGTATCTTTACATTGTGTCTAAAATGCTTAGCCTCTTGTTAGTATATCTTAGAATATTTCAACTCTTTATTGTGTGACGTAAGGTTTACGTTATGCCTAAAAGTTCGTTTTGTGTTTTCAATATTACACGCACATATGTTAAACATGCAAATGATTTAAATTAAACGAGTGTTGCTAAAACGCGGAACGGAAAACGGAACGGAAAGCGGAACGGAACGGAAAACGGAATATATTTTTTGGATTAAATCACTTAAAATACACAAATTTTATCATAAACGATATATCTTGTACATATTCAATCCCCCACTATTAAATACAAGTTGATTTTGTCATGATAAGTCTCTTATTTATGAAAATCGCTAACACAGCAGTCACCTAGAATCGAATTTGAAAAAGGGGTGGGGGTGGGTAAACGAACTTGAAAAGTATTTGACAAGCAAAAACAAAAAGAGAAGACAATTGTTTGATTCAGGAGGGGGGATAAGTTCCAACTCCAACATCTTTCAGAACTATTTTTTACACTAATTTACTACATTAATTACAATCACAAAAAGTGTGAGGATGTCAACTTGAACGAACATTTCCGTAGTAAAAAGGTTATGACTGGGGGAGTAAATATTTGATATCTAGATTGACCATGGAAAGAGGAATAAAATTTAAAAAATATATTAAGATATTACGTGTAGGGCAAACCTTTACGGCAAGCTCGAATTAACATCTCTTATATATACACTGATTGTTAAAAATGTTATTCAAAAGAGTCGCTTTCTATATATATAAATTCAATCTGGATAGACAAAGTTGGAAAACTTTCATGTGGTAGATATAATGCAGAATCTTTGCATTCAATGAAGTTAAATTTTGTTTGTTTGCGGTACATATGTGTGTGTGTTGGGAAGGGGGGAGGGTATATGAGTGACCGCGAAAAAAATGAGTTTGTTTTCCCGCTCATCGGAAAGGTCTGAGAAGTTGTAGTAGGTCATCCTCACAATGACAAGGGTTTGTGATTTCTCGAACTCGGGAGTTCGAGAAATCACAAACCCTTGACATTGTGAGGATGGTAATAGGTCTACCCCCTTTTTTGTGTCCTAAATATACATAAGATTTAATAAATCAATTTTAAATGTGGCTGTGGGCCCCTACCCAGACCCGAAACTGTCACTCCCCATTTCATGATTCGCGAATTCGACACTGCGTGCATAATCTGAATATCATAACCAGTTATTTTTGTCTTTACAGACATTGGCATTTGAAACAAATTGAAATGGGGGGGGGGGGTCAGTAAGAAATTTCCAACATACAACAAATTTGACATGAAAAAAAAACACAAAAAAAAACCGGGGGTATATTTCCTTTGCCGAAACACAAAATTCCTATTTTGTGTGTGAGTTGGAGGGGGGGGTCGAATTTCTTCCTGTTGAGAGGGGGGGGGGGGGCATCGCTTGTACACCAGTTCTGAATGGAGGGTGTGTATGACTCATGAATACATAACAGTTTACAATAAATTTTTATAAGAAATGAATTTTACACCAAGAATATTGCTCTTTTATCTGATTTATATAGAATTTATGTTAATTGTTTGACTAAAATTTTCCGTTTTCCGTTCCGTTCCGCTTTCCGTTCCGTTTTCCGTTCCGCATTTTAGCAACACCCAAATTAAACATATCAAATATTAAATTATACACAAGACTTAATTAATCCTTAACTAAATATCAGGTTAAAACTTATAAATAGGATTATGTTCCCGTGGAATCTTTATTGACGATTGGTTTTTTTTAACGTCGAAATATTCAATGGCCGTTTAATTAATCTCATAATTATCGCAAAACAATATAGTATGTGTCATGCAGCAATATTTTTCTTTTTATTTTGAATTGTTTTGAAAAGTCCGAAACTTCTGATCTAACTACAAAACACTGTCCTAAGCTTTTTATCAGTCTTTTTAAAAAGTGTAAATACATCGTATTGCATACGTGCATTGGTGGGTGGGTGGGGAGAGGGGGGATCCCGCCCTCCCATCTTTAGTGACCAAAATATGCATGAAATTAATCAATTGGTTTTACTTTGTAGGACGTTGCATTAGTTTCACATAAAGTATAACTGAAATAAATTGAAAACGTTTTATATATATATAAAAAATCTAAAGCCTGAGAGCTTCCAGGCTTTCACCCTCTGGTCCCCAACTTAGACACCATACCGTCCCCCTGTTCATTCTATCTATTCCCACTTTTTGAAAATCATGTAGAAAAAGGTAAGATTTTATGTGGGAATAGGTGGAATTTTGTGTAAACAAAAAATCAACTATGTTCTTAAATTTAGGTATTAAGTTGCTTTTTCTTGCAAGATCTTTTTATCATTTTAAAAATCTGAAATAAATCATATTTTCTCATAGATGTATTCATTATTTTCTGTCTTAAAATGTACAAATTTAAATACAGGTAAATCTAAACATCTATTGTTATTTGCAAGTGGGAATAGGTGGAATTGAGATTTTTAAAAAGTGGGAATAGCTAGAAGACACCCGTCCCCCTACAGCTACTCTTTTCAAGAACCCAAGTTCGCCACTGATATGTGCCCATGTTTACTGAGGCATGGTCAATTGATTTAAGTGAGGGACTGGTAGATTTTTGTAACAGAATTCTGGTCCTGGAATGGTTGGAAAATGACTAATTCCAGTGACGTTGCATCGTTTTTGAAAGTTGGGGGAGGGTTGTCAGCCATAAAAAATAACGTACAAGAAAAAGCAAAAAAAAAATTATAATAATAAAAATAATTTGTCCAAATTTGAAAATCCTATTTCGGGTGAAAGGGGGGGGGGGGGGGTCCAACTTCGATGAGTCCTAAAAAATTTTTTCCAAATATACTACAATACCCTTATACTTCAATAAAAAGTGGGTGCGGAATTTCAATGAAAATTTTCTATGATAAATTTATGTCTGGAAAAAAGAGGAAGCCAGACCCCCCCCCCATATATAATGTGTCTGTGCTAATTAATCAGGACCCCCCCCCCCCCCTTCCTAGTCGTGAAAACACGGTTATCAATTTTGGCATAATGTAAATGTATTTTACAGCACGTAATAAACATTTGTAATCAACATGATAAAGAGTTAATACAATGTAAAGATAATTTTAAATCACATAAGAAAGAGTTAACATATTCTTATTAAATATCCACATAAAGGAATGGAGTTTTGACATAATGTAATAAAGTGTTGATATAGTATGGAACGCAGGGACTGTCTCCATAATATATGTTCACATTATGTTAAAAACCTTTTTACATCACGTAATAAAGCACTGACATAAAGGTAAGATGTATTCAACTTACATCATTATGACCTCAGCGTAAAAATAAAGATACATTCATATCACGTAATAATGCTTTGTTATAATAGAAATATATAATCACAAAAGGGAATGGACTTTGACTTAACGTACTGATAAATTTAATCATAGAACACATGTTAAACGAAAGTAACTTGACGTAATGCAATTTTGACCTAACATATTAAAGAAATGAAATAATATAAAGAAACATTCATTTCACGTAATAAAGTTTTAACACAATGTAAACGTATTTTCACTTCACATAATGAACTTCCCACTTCAACTTATAAAGTGCTGACATAATGGAAGAATGTGTTTACTTCATATAATGCAGCATTGACATGATGTAAAGATATTTTTACATCACCCCATTAAAAAATGATATAACGTAAAGATATGTTCACATCACGTAATGATAGACTGACATAATGACTGCATAGTTTTATGCTATAAGGCAGTGATGGCGTTCCATAGAAAAAAGTCAAAATAATTCTATAATTATCACCGAACATGTATTCGTCAAATTGAGCATAAAATTTTCAGGTGACCATGTGATCTATGAGCCTCATATATGTATTTTGTATACTTAATTCATTACCAGTCTGAAATAACAGAATTTAATTAATGAAGTAAATTACTTAATTAGATGCTGATAAATACTTTGCCCATAATTTGGAACTTTTTAAATTTACTTTCTCAACGACATAAAATATTATTTTAGTACAAAGTGTTTTTGATGAATTTATCAAAATGTGCAAACTGTTTTTAGTATTTGGTCAGGGAAAAAAACCCATTGAAAATACAACTCAATTAATTTGTCAATGCCTATCCCCCCTCCCACCAACACACACACACACACTCTCACACATTTTTTAAAATAGACTTAAATGGCAAAGTTATGTTAAAACATCGTTTATTATGATAGTTTGAAATTTGTTCTTGTACTAAACAGTTTTACGTTTGAACGTCTTATTGAAAATTTCTACATTCACATTGGGTTTGCGTCACCCATTATCATATTTTTAGATATCACCACTCTGCACACCTCGGCCGATTCATACTTCATCTAATGAAGGCGACGGAATCAGCAAAGGTTTGCCGAATGAGATTATTTAGCACATGTATGCTGATGGTGCAGTGTGGTCAGTTAATTAAAATCATTTGTGTTTTAATTGGATTATATGGATTATATTTCATGAAGTTGAAAAGACCTACTAGTATGACATTCGGTCAGTACAAGATTTAGTATAGATTGCATAAAAATAAATAAATGCAAATGATTAGGTTGAAGTTCAAAAAGGGTCAAAAATCATCGCATGCCACAGTCGACAAATTTCACATTGTCAAGTCATCTCCCATTGCCGACGTGACATTCAGTATATAGAGGCGCAGATCCAGAATTTTTTTTCAGAAAGTGGGGGGGGGGGGGTCACACCTCAGTCAAAAAAAATCCAGCCCAAGATTTCCTGAGAAATAAATAAAAAAATAAAAACAATGATGTAGTGTCCATGTTTTCTAAGGGGGAGGATGTCCAAAGTCATTTTTATTCTCTTCAGTAAATAGTCTTATCTAAATAACTCTGCAAATTCCGGGGGGGGGGGGTCTGATCTCCCTAGCCACTCCCTGTACCTGAAATGACAATTGATCTTATGACTCCATAATAGTAGAATTTTTTTTTCCATTTGACTATATATACATATTTTGTTTCCTGTGTTTATGTCTGTTTGTTTGTCCACAGAAACTTTAACCTTGCCCATAAGTTTTAAGTGGATTGGGCTAAACACATGGCTTCCACATTTCATAGGTAAATTTCTTTTGACAAAACCTTTTAATGGGTACCACCAATTTTGACCTCTTGATCTCTTGACCTTGGAGTTTGACCCACTTTTACAAGAAAAATACCTTAAACTTGGCCTAAGTTTTGAACAGTCGGTGCTAGGACTTTCATGCTTAACATGTGTAATCATTGTGAACTTCTACTCTAAATCCATTCATTACTTTCAAATGAAAGTACAATAAACAACAAACACACCATTTGGACATAGCAACGACACGCAGTAGCTTTATTTGTGCAGTGTACATAACATATGCAAAATATGAAAATCAATTTGTATATACAAGTTTATGTTGGATTGAATAAATCATGATAAAATTTAAACTTTATCGTGCTCTACGTGTCGTCCTAAACTGGTATTTAAACCACTATTCACCGCTTATATAGCCTTGCTAACGAGACCGGTTCTAAAGAACCACGTGATATACACCAGGTATTCGAATGAAAACCTTGTAATTCCGAAAAAGTAATTCATTATCACACCAAGTAGAAATTGATTTCTGTCTAATTCGTTCCTCAAACGAAAGAAATCATATTTCTACTCTAAATCCATTCATTACTTTCAAATGAAAGTACAATAAACAACAAACACACCATTTGGACAAAGCAACGACACGCAGTAGCTCTAAATACAAAGAACGGGAAAATGAAAGTATAAAATCATTGATTTTAAATTCAATCCAACAAAATTCATTTAAATCATAAGTCATTCAATATTTTAAACAATAAATACATAAAATTTTACAGAAATTTTCCAATAAAATGTTTTGAAAACAATTAAGTAATCACCCCCCCCCCCCCCAAAAAAAATACATGTATTCACTCCATTACTTTTATACAAACAAACAACAACATTCTATGCATGACAGCCAGCCGTGCGTGCGCTGGACGCCGTATTTTATTAACAGTACATCAATATACATATATATAACACAGAACATTGTGTATGAGAAATAAAAACATCAAAATCCCCCAAAACTGCTGCATCTATTATAATTCTAAAATATCCTTTGTGATAAACATGAAAAGCATCAGGGCCGGCCAGGAAAAACTAGAGATAAAAATAATTTTTAAAAAACTCTAGAAACCTGTGTCCGTTGCCAAGTGCCGCTGGATGCAAAAAATGTTGCGACGGACCTCACAACCTACCAATAAAACCCTAAGAAAAAAAAAAATCAAATATATGTTTATAAATATATTCATTATACCCTTTATACATAATTTAAAAAATTTAGCTGTTGCTCGCTTAAGTCGGCGGCTAGAAGTGACCAACCTTTAAAAACCAGTTCTCTACTACACGTCAAAATCAATTTCTATTGGTCACTCTCTGAACAATCCACACAACATGCGTATTATAAACATCTTGTCATTAATACAACATTTTCCCGCTATACTAGCGAAACGCGGGAAAATATCAATACATGTATATCCATCCGAAAAAAAAAATTCAATACACCGCCGTCTTTTGAAAATCCATAATGCAATTCACCATGTGAGTCTGATTGTAAAAGTCTTGATGTTATGCACACATCCTATCCATACATCGATAAATGCTTGCTGCACTTGAGTTTTGAGTATAGTTTCAAGTCAAATTCAACGCATACCATACGATTTATCGTGAAGTCCCAGGGAAGAAGGCTTCAAATATATCAAATGAATTCGACACAGTTATACATAGAAGTATATTCATCATCCAATATCAAAATAGCACAAAATACACATTCCTGTGAAATATCTTGAATCCCATCTCAATTCCTTGGATATGTGCCTCTTTGAAACTCTGTCATTATTGGTACACCGATTAATACATCATGGTGCTTGAATTAATCGTAAGAAGAATATAACCAATAATACCTGAAAGAACAAATTTGATGTTAGAAAACTGATAGATACATATATCTTGTAACTCTGATATTTTAGTAAATATGTATAGAATCTCTTTTTCTCTCTCTCTTAATCTATATAAAAAAATCAAAGTCATCATCATTGTGGCTAGCAAAACATGCATACTATCATTAAATGATAAAATGAATCAAATTCCACCATTAAGTTCAAAATTTATGAATTGCACTAATCATTTTTTTTTTTTTTTAAATTAAGAAAAATATGAATGAGTTTGTATAAACATCCATTTGATAATCAAGTTATGATAACCTTATTTTCATCAGAATAATCAACATTTACTTTACTATTTGTAGAAATACTTCCTACTGAAAACAATCTCACGAAATGACATCAAAACAAATGTGGTTGGATAAACATCCATAAAATCATTTTATGATATAATTTATCAAATGTTCAAATTCCAATCAAATTTTACTTTATTTTCATCAGAATTATCAACCTTTACTTTTACTACTTATGTAGAAATACTTTCTACACAAACAAATCTCGCCAAATGGCATCACCACAAATGTGGTTGGATACAAATCCATACATTCATTTTATGATATAATTTATCAAAAAGTTCAAATTCCAATCAAATTTTACTTTATTTTCATCAGAATTATCAACCTTTACTTTACTACTTATGCAGAAAAACTTTCTACATAAACAAATCTCGCCAAATGGCATCACCACAAATGTGGTTGGATACAAATCCATACATTCATTTTATGATATAATTTATCAAAAAGTTCAAATTCCAATTAAATTTTACTTTATTTTCATCAGAATTATCAACTTTTACTGTACTTTATATGTAGAAATACTTTCTACTTTAACCAACTCGCCAAATGGCATCACCACAATACGGTTCAAAAAACATCCATAAATTCATACTATGTGAAAAATTTATCAAAATACTTCAAGATTTAATCAAATTTTCTTTGATTTCATGAAAATTATAAACTTTTACTTTAATATATACCAAGAAACACTTTCTACAGAAACCAGTCTTACTAAATGGCTTCATCACATATGTGGTTGGACAAACATCCATAAATTCAAACTCGTATGATAAAGAACCCACTTTCTACTTTAACCAACTCGCCAAATGGCAACACCACAAATGTAGTTGGATAAACATCTATAATATAACATCATTTTATGATAAAATGTGCAAAGCATTCGAATCCAATCAATTTCTATTTCATAGTATCAGCAATATAATGAAAACAATCTTTAATAAATTGCCAAATGACAATGCCATATATGTGGTTGGAAAACATTCATAAAAGCATGATATGCTAAATTGTGCCAAAGTTATTCAAATTCAAACCCAACTCAATATTATTTCAAACAGAAATATTAATTTTCATTTGACTATTTTTGTACTTCTCATTGTCTACTGAAATCAATCCCGCCAAAAACCAAACACCACAGATGCGTTATGATAAACATCAATAAAATATTTTATGCTAAGCTGGGTTAGAGTTGGAATTCCCCTCAAATTCTATTTTTGTTTTAAATTAAAAAATAACAGCTTTTAAATAGCTACAGTATTATAAAAATCACTTTCCACTGAAAACTAATTTCAAGTAAATACTCCAAAAATTGTTGCCAATTAAGAAACATTCATTAAATCATTTCATTATAAAATGAAATATATCAACGTTATCAAAATTCAAATCTTCCAAACACTACCAAACATGAAAATTGTGCAAAACAGCTCATGAAATTAATATTCAGAAAAAAAAAATTAATTCAATTTGGTGAATCATTTTTAAAATTAGAATTCATTGACAAAATTTCCTTTTTACTCGAAAATCAAAACCGACAAAAATTCAGTTTCTGTTATCAAAACTTTTTAGAATTGAAACTAAATACTTAGATCTCTTTTTCTAGATAACTCAATCAAGCCAATTAACAACACTGCAAATACTGCAGAATTATCATTCCTATAAATATTTTATACCATCTTGATCTTTTTTTTTTTTTTTTTTTAATTAATACTCAATTGATAAATTTCAATTCTAAGTAGATAATTCAAATGAGATCTTAGTTTAACTACAATGAAAATCAAAATGCAAATATTCTAAACCTTTAATTCTTTTTGGCAAAGCCGTACCTGTCCTGCATTAATCATAAGACAAGTAGAACTCGTTTTCTTCTATAAAATTTATATGTCATTAATACATATACTTGGTTAAAAAAATACCAAACAAAAATTATCTATGCCCCATACTCTACTATAAGGATTCATGATTGAATGATCTTCTAAAATAAATCGAAAAACGAATTATTATACTCAAAGTTCAGAATATGAAATGCTTCTCTTTTCCATTGTGATGGAGTCCGCATTGAATTTAACTTTCAATTGGCATAACACGCAAAGAAAAAATCTACCGTACTTCTCTGGAGATCTTAAAATCACCTTCTTCATTATACTCATCGTGATACCAACCCCAACATGTAACCACCTGAAACATAAGAATACCGGGTATACTGTTTTCTCTTCAACATATCTAAAACTTTTCATTTTAGTAGCACATTTGACAAAATGGCAAGAAACTGAAATTGAAAAATAAATTCAAACAATTTTAATTTATCGATATTTTCTATACTCAGGAAATGTCCAAGTTATAATGCTGATGCATTTAGTACGTTTTAAAATGATAAGCAAATATATTTAATTGGATATAAGTGCAAATATAATATCTTATAAATTCTATATTTGTATTAATTGAAAAATAAGATAAATTAACGTAACGTATTTGATTTGCTTTTCAGAAACACCAGTTTTCTTCCTTTAACAAATCCATCTTTCTACAAAACAAATTATCTATTTCTGGAAATAACTTCTATTATCATATACTGACTAGAATTAACGAATCTCATAATTTAATACAATCATGTATTTGTTTTCAAATTCTCTCTATTACAAACCTTGTTATCACTAATTTATTACTTATTCAAAAACTGATCAATTGTATTCTCAAATGAATACTTATCTTATAAAAACAAGATCTAAGATGGCTTTTCTTTGATGACCTCGTTTTCCACACTGTCAAATCTCTCTCCAACTCTATTTTCTGTGATTTCATATCATCTACAATGGCTTAACATGTCGATGAACCACGCCCTTCGTTCTACATCTGAAATTTAAACTTTATCGTGCTCTACGTGTCGTCCTAAACTGGTATTTAAACCACTATTCACCGCTTATATAGCCTTGCTAACGAGACCGGTTCTAAAGAACCACGTGATATACACCAGGTATTCGAATGAAAACCTTGTAATTCCGAAAAAGTAATTCATTATCACACCAAGTAGAAATTGATTTCTGTCTAATTCGTTCCTCAAACGAAAGAAATCATATTTTCAACAGGTATAAATATTTTTGACCTTGACCCTAGAGTTGAACCCAATTTAACTTTAACCTTGGCAATAACTTTTGAACAGGTGAGGAAGTACTAGGGATTTCTCTCTTATTTCACATGTGTATTCCTTGTGACAAGACTTTCCCTTTGATACGAACAATTTTGACCCTTTGACCTTGACCTTGGAGTTTGACTTACATTTGAGAAACTTCAACCTTTGCCAAAAGCTGCCGTCACAACAAACAAACAAATTACTAAACCAGAAGTCTCTGTCAAGACTGAAGCTCTACTGGTTTGAACTTATAGCAAAGGAAGTGAAAAGTACTTATAAAGCAGCTAGGATTTGAAACTTTACAACAGCAATCAATAGAATAATGATCGTTGATAAAGTCTCTTTATGTTCTTAGTTTATTCTACTTGTGTGCCAAGTTATATTGAAATCAGACCAAAACTGTAGAAGGAGTAGCATTTTGAAACAATTTTACAGATATTTCTATTTTTAGTAACCACAGCTACACCGTTCATCGAAATCAAAAACCGATACACAGAATTATGTATCTAAGTGTAGTCTACTTGTGTGCCAAGTTATACTGAAATCAGACCAAAACTGTAGGAGGAGTAGCATTTTGAAAGAATTTCACAGAAATTTCTATTTTTAGTAACCATGGCAACACCGTTTATCCAAATCAAAAACCGATATAAAGAATTATGTATCTAAGTGTAGTCTACTTGTGTGCCAAGTTATACTGAAATCAGACCAAAACTGTAGGAGGAGTAGCATTTTGAAAGAATTTCACAGAAATTTCTATTTTTAGTAACCATGGCAACACCGTTTATCCAAATCAAAAACCGATACAAAGAATTATGTATCTAAGTGTAGTCTACTTGTGTGCCAAGTTATATTGAAATCAGTCCAAAACTGTAGGAGGAGTAGCATTTTGAAAGAATTCACAGAAATTTCTATTTTTAGTAACCATGGCAACACCGTTCATCGAAATCAAAAACCGATACAAAGAATTATGTATCTAAGTGTAGTCTACTTGTGTGCCAAGTTATACTGAAATCAGACCAAAACTGTAGGAGGAGTAGCATTTTGAAAGAATTTCACAGAAATTTCTATTTTTAGTAACTACCGCAACACCGTTTATTGAAATCAAAAACCAATATAAAGAATTATGTATCTAAGTGTACATGTAGTCTACTTGTGTGCCAAGTTATACTGAAATCAGACCAAAATTGTAGGAGGAGTGGCATTTTGAAAGAATTTCACAGAAATTTCTATTTTTAGTAACCACAGCAACACCGTTCATCGAAATCAAAAACTGATACACAGAATTATGTATCTTAGTGTATTTTTCTTGTGTGCCAAGTTATACTGAAATCAGACCAATACTGTAGGAGGAGTAGCATTTTGAAACAATTTCACAGAAATTTCTATTTTTAGTACCCACGGCAACACCAATCATCCAAATAAAAAACCCATACACAGAATTATGTATCTTAGTGTAGTCTACTTGTGTGCCAAGTTATATTGAAATCAGTCCAAAACTGTAGGAGGAGTAGTATTTTGAAAGAATTTCACAGAAATTTCTATTTTTAGTAACCACGGCAACACCTTTCATTGAAATCAAAAACCGATACACAGAATTATGTACATGTTTCTAAATGTATTCTACTTGTGTGCTAAGTTATACTGAAATCAGACCAAAACTGTAGGAGGAGTAGCATTTTGAAAGAATTTCACAGAAATTTCTATTTTTAGTAACCACGGCAACACCGTTCATCGAAATCAAAAACCGATACAAAGAATTATGTATCTTAGTGTATTCTACTTGTGTGCCAAGTTATACTGAAATCAGTCCAAAACTGTAGGAGGAGTAGCATTTTGAAAGAATTTCACAGAAATTTCTATTTTTAGTAACCACAGCAACACCGTTCATCGAAATCAAAAACCGATATACAGAATTATGTATCTAAATGTATTCTACTTGTGTGCCAAGTTATACTGAAATCAGACCAAAACTGTAGAAGGAGTAGCATTTTGAAACAATTTTACAGATATTTCTATTTTTAGTAACCACAGCTACACTGTTCATCGAAATCAAAAACCGATACACAGAACTATGTATCTAAGTGTATTCTACTTGTGTGCCAAGTTATACTGAAATCAGACCAAAACTGTAGGAGGAGTAGCATTTTGAAAGAATTTCACAGAAATTTCTATTTTTAGTAACCACGGCAACACCGTTTATCCAAATCAAAAACCGATATAAAGAATTATGTATCTAAGTGTAGTCTACTTGTGTGCCAAGTTATATTGAAATCAGTCCAAAACTGTAGGAGGAGTAGCATTTTGAAAGAATTCACAGAAATTTCTATTCTTAGTAACCATGGCAACACCGTTCATCGAAATCAAAAACCGATATAAAGAATTATGTATCTAAGTGTAGTCTACTTGTGTGCCAAATTATACTGAAATCAGACCAAAACTGTAGGAGGAGTAGCATTTTGAAAGAATTTCACAGAAATTTCTATTTTTAGTAACCACGGCAACACCGTTTATCCAAATCAAAAACCGATACAAAGAATTATGTATCTAAGTGTAGTCTACTTGTGTGCCAAGTTATATTGAAATCAGTCCAAAACTGTAGGAGGAGTAGCATTTTGAAAGAATTCACAGAAATTTCTATTTTTAGTAACCATGGCAACACCGTTCATCGAAATCAAAAACCGATAAAAAGAATTATGTATCTAAGTGTAGTCTACTTGTGTGCCAAGTTATACTGAAATCAGACCAAAACTGTAGGAGGAGTAGCATTTTGAAAGAATTTCACAGAAATTTCTATTTTTAGTAACTACCGCAACACCGTTTATTGAAATCAAAAACCAATATAAAGAATTATGTATCTAAGTGTACATGTAGTCTACTTGTGTGCCAAGTTATACTGAAATCAGACCAAAATTGTAGGAGGAGTGGCATTTTGAAAGAATTTCACAGAAATTTCTATTTTTAGTAACCACGGCAACACCATTCATCGAAATCAAAAACCGATATACAGAATTATGTATCTTAGTGTATTTTTCTTGTGTGCCAAGTTATACTGAAATCAGACCAATACTGTAGGAGGAGTAGCATTTTGAAACAATTTCACAGAAATTTCTATTTTTAGTACCCACGGCAACACCAATCATCCAAATAAAAAACCCATACACAGAATTATGTATCTTAGTGTAGTCTACTTGTGTGCCAAGTTATATTGAAATCAGTCCAAAACTGTAGGAGGAGTAGTATTTTGAAAGAATTTCACAGAAATTTCTATTTTTAGTAACCACGACAACACCTTTCATTGAAATCAAAAACCGATACACAGAATTATGTACATGTTTCTAAATGTATTCTACTTGTGTGCTAAGTTATACTGAAATCAGACCAAAACTGTAGGAGGAGTAGCATTTTGAAAGAATTTCACAGAAATTTCTTTTTTTAGTAACCACGGCAACACCGTTCATCGAAATCAAAAACCAATACAAAGAATTATGTATCTAAGTGTAGTCTACTTGTGTGCCAAGTTATATTGAAATCAGTCCAAAACTGTAGGAGGAGTAGCATTTTGAAAGAATTTCACAGAAATTTCTATTTTTAGTAACCACGGCAACACCGTTCATCGAAATCAAAAACCGATATACAGAATTATGTATCTAAATGTATTCTACTTGTGTGCCAAGTTATACTGAAATCAGACCAAAACTGTAGGAGGAGTAGCATTTTGAAAGAATTTCACAGAAATTTCTATTTTTAGTAACCACGGCAACACCGTTCATCGAAATCAAAAAGCAATACACAGAATTATGTATCTTAGTGTATTCTACTTGTGTGTTAAGTTATAATGAAATTAGACCAAAACTGTAGTAGGAGTAGCATTTTGAAAAATTGTTTACAGACAGACGGACAGACGGACAGACAGACAGACAGACGGACGGACGGACGCCGGACGCATTACTATCGCATAAGCTCTTCTGGTCTCTGACCAGTAGAGCTAAAAAACACAGTATACATGTACATATTTCATATTCAACAGATTTACTTCTGGTCATATCTCTAGTTCTCCCTTGAATCAGACATGGTGATATAAAATATTTTTAAAATATATAATTATTATAAGAGTTGAAAAGGTTGTGCATATTAAAACTGACTAAGCTCTGCAGATGAATTAGATATACCTGTTTAGCTTTATTTTGCTACCCAAAGCACCTTGATTAACCAATTTAAAAGCATACTGTTTTCTGAAATGTACTGTTTTCTGTCGTCCATCTGTTTGTCTGCAAACTTTTCACATTCTTAACTTCTTAAGAACCACTGGGCCAATTTCAATCAATTGACATATAAATATGCAGGGGACTTTTTCCAGCAGTAACATAAATCTTCTTCTCAAGAACAGCAAGGACATTTATTGTCCCGCATTTTTGCTAAAGGTAGGGGACATTAAATCTCATTTGTTTGTAAGTCTGTCCATCTGTCACAATAAATTTAACCTTGGTCTTCATGGTCATATATTTTGAATGAGGAGAGACAGGACTTTCATATCAAACGTGTGTATTAGTATTTAACTGGGACAATACCATTCTAAATACACTATGATTTTTATTACCCATGACCTTGAAGTTTGACCTACTGTCAAAACAAAATTAATTGTTTTAAATTGATCATTTTGAAAGAAAAATGAAAGGGCATTCATATTATACATGCATGTATATTACCTGTGATAAGACCTTTCCAAATGTATCATGACTTTTTGACTCTGTGACCTTGACCTTGAAGTTTAACTTACTTTTCAATAATGTTGTATTTCCTTTTGATTGAGAAGAGATACGACTTTCACATTTCACGTGTACATTACCCATAACAAGATGTTTCCCAATATGCTATGATTTTTTACCCCTTGACCTTGATGTTTTACCAAAATTTCAAAAGAGTGAACTCTCCCAAAAGAGGATTAGGCCACTGTGTAAAATGAAGTAGGAGTTCAGGGAAGACGGGGCTTTTTGCATAAAAAACGTCATTTTTCGACCCCCATTTGACCCCCCAGGGCAAAATCAAAATTCCGAAACCTTACTGCACATCTACATGACACCACCAACCATCTCCCAAAAGATGATTAGGCTGCTGAGTAAAATGTAAGAGGAGTTCAGGGAAGACGGGGCTTTTTGCATAAAAAATGTCATTTTTCGACCCCCATTTGACCCCCCGGGGCAAAATCAAAATTCCGAAACCTTACTGCACATCTACATGACACCACCAACCATCTCCCAAAAGATGATTAGGCCACTGTGTAAAATGTAAGAAGGAGTTCAGGGAAGACGGGGCTTTTTGCATAAAAAACATCATTTTTCGACCCCCATTTGACCCCCCGGGGCAAAATCAAAATTCTGAAACCTTACTGCACATCTACATGACACCACCAACCATCTCCCAAAAGATGATTAGGCTGCTGAGTAAAATGTAAGAGGAGTTCAGGGAAGACGGGGCTTTTTGCATAAAAAACGTCATTTTTCGATCCCCATTTGACCCCCCGGGGCAAAATCAAAATTCCGAAACGTTACTGCACATCTACATGACACCACCAACCATCTCCCAAAAGATGATTAGGCTGCTGAGTAAAATGTAAGAGGAGTTCAGGGAAGAAAAGTGTGACAGACGGACGGACAGATGGACGGACGGACATGAGTAACAACAATATACCCGAACTTTCTTTAAAAATTGAGGGTATAAAGATTAGAGTCAATTATAGTGAGAACAGCAAGGCCGCAGCCAAACGAAATTTTTTCCACAGTAACTTGTGGACCCAGAATCAAAATTGCCAACTCGATCACCTGATTTCGTCGGGTCACACCCGATTTTTCAACCCGTAACCCAATTATTTTTTATGACTCGGCGGGTCGTGCTTTTCACCCGATTTTTGCCGAGCAACCCGAAAATCTCCCGATTTCCGGATTTGGTTCATAAATTGGGTTGCAATTTTAACTTCCAGTTACAACCCAAGCTTAGATCTACGTAAACAATGCTGATGGATTAATTATCAGTGTAGGTGTTGTTTTGACAAATCAATGTTTGAAGTCAATTAAAATGCCTTCCGATAGAACTATATCGTTATCAGGACCAGCAGGAACAAATTGAACCAAACACATGTCTCTGACTGAACCAAGAAAAAGACTTTAAAGAGAAACAATATTTATGTACATATCAAGGAACCTTGGAAAAAAAAAATCATTCTAGATAATTTAATACAGTGGAGCCTCATTTATCCAGACGCTTTGGTTCCTAGAAAATTTGTCCGGATATGTGAAGTGTCCGGATATCTGAATTACCATTTTAACAAGACAAAATAACATGAAAAAATTCCGTTCCAATGAAAAATCGTGCGGATACTGAGGCATCCAGATATCTGAAGGTTAATTCACTGTAATGTGATCGAAGACAGTGTAGGCCTAACTTCACATTTAATACATATTGCAGTAGTTAATTAATTAAGAGAGAGGAAAAATAACTTCAAAACTGATATTGTTATACTTTCAAATTTAGCAGAAACTGGAAAGGCTTTTTAAAAAAAAAAAATTACATTTACTTCAGGTCAATAATTAATATTAATATGTTAATGCTGAAGTATGAAACCTTCAATTCTCTTTTTTAACATGTAAATTTATTAATCAAATTATGTATGAATTTTTTGTCATTGTAAATTAAAGCCTTTTTCAATAAAAGAATTCTCAATACACAAATACTTTGTATATATATGTATAAAATTTAATCATGGTAAATATGTCGTGAATGTCATTACGCGTTATGACCAGATTTTTACATGCTGGAGGTTGGCAAGTATGCCCAGAATGCAGAACAACAACAAAAATTCAACAAAAAATAAACTCACTTTGATTTATATAATTTTAATTAGACGTCATGTGACGTCAGAGTGTAGACACACCAAATGTCAGGTGCAGTTTGAGGTGCCCCATCTAATAAAATTAAAACTGAATAAGTATATAGATCTGTGTCTGCCCTAATGATCGTACCATCAACATATTAGCCAGCTAGACAAGAAAATTTAAAATTATCATCATCTGTTCATTTTGCTCTACATAAATCTGGCAATAAGATAATACCTTTTTATCTATATTTGTTCAATAGAGGTATTACCTGTATCCATGAATACACAGTATCTGTCAAATAAAAAAATAATACAATGAATGGATACTGTAATATAATATAAGAGAAAGATAATAGTTAATACAGGGTATCTTGGCAACGCAGATATATTTTTGTATAGCTGGCGGAGCTGCCTCAATCTACTAATCTTGGTAGGTATGTGATCTCAGTATAGAGCCCATATAGCAGTATAGCCATGCAGATAAGACCGCGGAACATTAACTGGCAAAATTGGAAATATACAGCTTACGTCATTTTTATCTGTTACAATCAAAACATTCAGTGATAGACAATGAAATGGGCGGGTACAATTCGACGCGGACGTTTGGAAAACATCGGATTGAAATTGCAGATCGAAATTCATTTTCAATCCACCTCAGCTACGCCAGAAGGCACATTATTACTGATTGACCCAGAAGACAAATAATTTCAATTTTGGTACAGTTCGATTTTTTTTTGTCCAGTGTTTCAAATGAATTAATATTTAAGGGACAAATATTTCATTTCTGTTTGGTAAATATATGTATATCTTTGTGTTGTGGGGGGGGGGGGGTGAACGATTTTTAAATAAAGTTGTCCAACAGTTTTCAGTGAGAATAAGAATAAAACTCATGCACTCTTATAATAAAATACATTGTCATGTTAAGCCATGGCCTGACTCGCCAATTCCCCCCCCCCCCCCCCCCCTCTAAAATCAATTGCAAATATCTCCTGAAAAATAATCTTTGTCTTCTATGATCTTTCGCGTTCTTAAAATTATATGCTAATGTGAACTTCAAACAATATGTATTTGGGAGTTGAAATATAGTTGATTTTTGAATCATACATTCACTCTTTGCTTTGAAAACAGCTCAGGTGGATTGAAAATGAATTTCGATCTGCAATTTCAATCCGATGTTTTCCAAACGTCCGCGTCGAATTGTACCCGCCCATTTCGTTGTCTATCACTGAATGTTTTGATTGTAACAGATAGAAATGACGTAAGCTGTATATTTCCAATTTTGACAGTTAATGTTCCGTGGTCTTAGTATAGGGCTATAGATATATAGAGGATATCTATATTGTGTGATTTGATATTGGCTTTATCCAACGAGTTGAAATGGTGTGTATATATTTCGCGAGGCTTGCCGAGCGAATATACACCATTTCAACAAGTTGAATAAAGCCAATATCAAATCAAACAATTATAGATGTTCTATTTATCTCATACGACTTTCGTTTTAACAAAATTTTTAGACTTCCCCTTGCAAACTACATGAATGACTGCTAATTCAAACTGATGACGTATAACTTGATGACGTAGCACCGTTGATGTTGACATGCTTCGAAAGAAAGTAGATCGTGTTCAAAATTTAGAATTTTTGGTATCTGCGTCTTTGAATGAAAACATTATGTGACAATTGCTGGAGCTTTACATCAAACGAACTCCTGACTGAAAGTTGTAAAGATCATGGGATTGTAAAATTAACTCTTTGTATGGTGGCAGTACAAAACATGCTAGGCAATGCTAGGCCTACTTGTGTATGTGGCGGTCAGCCGGGTTCGATCGCCGGTGGCCAGATAGCTCAGTAGGTAGAGCACCTGACCGGAGTTTCAGGGGGCCTGGGTTCGAATCCCGGTCTGGTCCCCTGCATTTTCTCCTCTCCCATTACATTTGGTGCCGTGCCATGCCCTGGAATTGACAGGTGAAAGACCTGCCAGGGATGAGCCTGGGTTGGGGTCTTTGGAGGGCCAAAGACCTTTAAGGAGGGAGGAATGTGGCGGTGAGCCGGGTTCGATCGCCGGTGGCCAGATAGCTCAGTTGGTAGAGCACCCGACCGGAATTTCAGGGGGCCTGGGTTCGAATCCCGGTCTGGTCCGCTGCATTTTCTCCTCTCCCGTTACATGTATAATTCATTGTTGATCCATGGTAAGTTGCACCTACATTACTAGGTAGGCATACGTAGCATAATATGAGAAAGCATTATTGAAAATGTTTTAGGAATCTGATAACAACAACTTAATTGCTAGCCTTTACTATCTCCGAAAACGATTAAAACATGTCTTTAAGTAGCCATACAGGTTCCTTTATAAAATAAGACATTTCTTTGACAAATACGAGTCTTCTTCTGGCTTTAAACGATAGTATTGCTCCGTTTATTTATAAGGGCAATAATTTTCACAAAACAAGAGGCCCATGGGCCACATCGCTCACCTGAGAAGCCTTGCCCATGCTGTTCTTTCCTAGATTTCCCCCTTGTAATACAAATTGTGACCCCACCCCACCCAAAGGGTTCACGATTTGAACAATTTGAAATCTACACTATCCCAGGAAGCTTCCACATAAGTTTCAGCTTTTCTGGCCCAGTGGGTCTTGAGGAGAAGATTTTTAAAAGATTTTTTCTATATATTTCTATGAAAAACTTTGAGACCTTATTGTGCCCCCCCCCCCCCAAAACCCCGGGGTCATGATTTGAATAATTTAAAACCTACACTAACCCAGGATGCCTCCACATAAGTTTCAGCTATTCTGGCCTACTGGTTCTTAAGAAGATTTTTTATGATTTTTCTTATAAAATTCTATGTAAAACTTTGATTCCCCATTGTGGCCCCTCCCTAAACCCGGGGGTCATGATTTGAACAATTTAGAATCTACACTACCCAAGGATGCTTCCACATAAGTTTCAGCTTTTCTGGCCTACTGGTTCTTGAGAAGATTTTTAAAGATTTTTCCTATATATTTCTATGTAAAACTTTGCTTCCCCATTGTGGCCCCGCCCTACCCCTGGGGGTCATGATTTGAACAATTTAGAATCTACACTACCCCAGGATGCTTCCACCTAAGTTTCAGCTTTTCTGGCCCAGTGGTTCTTGAGAAGAAGATCTTTAAAGATTTTTCCTATATATTTCTATGTAAAACTTTGCTTCCCCATTGTGGCCCCGCCCTAAACCCGGGGGTCATGATTTGAACAATTTAGAATCTACACTACCCCAGGATGCTTCCACATAAGTTTCAGCTTTTCTGGCCCAGTGGTTCTTGAGAAGAAGATTTTTAAAGATTTTTCCTATATATTTCTATGTAAAAATTTGATTCCCCATTGTAGCCCCACCCTACCCCCAGGGGTCATGATTTGAACAATTTAGAATCTACACTACCTCAGGATGCTTCCACATAAGTTTCAGCTTTTCTGGCCCAGTGGTTCTTGAGAAGAAAATTTTTTAATGACCCCACCCTATTTTTGCCTTTTCTTGATTATCTCCCCTTGTGAGGGGACTTGGCCCTTCATTTTAACAATTTAAATTCCCCTTTACCCAAGGATGCTTTGTACCAAGTTTGGTCAAAATTGGCTCAGTGGTTCTTCAGAAGAAGTCGAAAATGTGAAAAGTTTACAGACGGACGGACGGACAGACAGACAGACGGACGGACGACGGACAAAATGTGATCAGAAAACCTCACTTGAGCCTACGGCTCAGGTAAGCTAAAAAGTTTCCATAAAATAAAATCTTGAAGTGAGGGATCGTATCAAAACCGGAAGTGCTATTGATAAAGCACCCGTTGATAAACTTCCATAAAGCATGTTTATCCAATGGGCTGTAACCCCCACACGTATGAGATAAATAGCATTATAGGGCCAGGCTTTACAAAAAAACGTGTTGTGTTTTTCTGTTCCCAGTAATGACTTTAGCTTACAATACACTTAATCATTTGTGGTTCTCATAAATCTCTATTTAAGAAAGTAATTGGACTAAAACTCTTGAGACATACCTTCAATGACATCGTTTCTGCAAATGTTTGAATGATTACGATTTTGTTTACGTGAAACAGAAAGTAGAATATATCCTACATTTCTGAATGAAAACGTTCATATTTCCGGCAAGCGGTAATCACAGCAAAGTTAAACATGTTAATATAGGCTGTTACGAACATTGTCATTTTAAATAAGAAAAAATATTCACTCCATCTTTATAATTTTTTAAATAGTTTTTTTCTGTAATGTTTTTGTAAAAATTCCGGGTCTAAGTTTTAATTTTCCGGTTTAATTAATACATACCTCAACGATGGCATGATGATGATGTGTAGTGACACTGTGACTGTAGAGTAGGCCTATTATTGATCAGTTTACAGTTGTTTATAACACGATGTATTGTGATAGATAATATTACACTTAAATTATAAGCTGATGTTCAGTTGAAGATTCAACTCCAGAAAGATATTTTAACAAGCAACTTGAAATGAAATGAAACACTTTCCCACATTTCTTAGTCTGGAAGTTTCTGCCATTTTTATACTTTGTCTTTTCCAAGCAAGACATCAAACAAATGGAGAACTTTCTACACGTTCACTACGTCTCGTACACATAGTAAGAAATAGCCTATTTCACTGATTTTATTTTGGTTGGGGTTGTAGTGATAATGATTTAAGTTTGTATCATCCGACCTGGCTTAGGCTGACATTGGGGAATTCAAAATGTAGTATTTACATTTCCAATGTCTTCATCTGAAATAAAATTACTAATAGTGAAAATAATTTATTTCTGCATAAATCTGCTGGTTGATCCATACATTGATAGGCACAGTTTAAAAAAAATCATGGGGTGGTAAGACAAATAGAGACTAAGCGGGGCTAGCATGTGAATTTGCAGAATCAAGAGCATAATTAATAAATAACTGTCAGTTTTTTTGGTTTGATGATGATCAATCGATTGGCTTGGGTGATAATTTTATGCATAAAACAACAATTAGACAATTAGATGAAAGTTTGGTAAGTAAGTAAATTTTATTCATAGTCAGACTATATACATACAACAAAGAACATAAGCTTTAAAGCTCTTTTTTTCGACAGAACCAGTCACTTTAGTGATCCCCAGAAAAAACTAAGGCCACTAATCAAAATATATTGATGATATGATCACGTGAACGTTCAACTTGTTTATGATGTGAACAAACTTGTATTTACACATATACTACCTTTCATATAAATATGTCACATGTTGAATGCTAACATAAATATAAGTCACATGTCTGCATAATTCACTTGTATGTTGACATAAATAAGTAACATGTTTACATAATTATGTTGCATCCTGCATGTTAATAAGGGATTTTACCCATAATTTTACCCATATTTAAATCGAATAAGTTTCTTGCATGTTAACGTAATTTATTTTGCATTTATGGGGCAGATATATGCCACCATAAAAAAGGGCCACAGCAAGTGATCAAAGTTATATACAAATGATGAATATATAGGAAAAATTATCCAGAAGCTTCCCCTATCATGTCTAAACAGCGAAAATCATTATTATTCATATTAATTCAGAGGTATCCTCAGGTGGTGTAGATTTCAATTTGTTCAAACTTTTACCCCTGGGGATGAAGTTCAGACATGTAAGAAAAAAAAATATCTTGTATAACTTCAAAAGCCATGGTTAGTCAAAAAAATATGGAAGCAGTTTGTGCAGATTCAAGTTTGTTTTTGTTTTTAGCTCTACTGGTCAGAGACCAGAAGAGCTTATGTGATAGTAAGGTGTCCGTCGTCCATCCGTCTGTCTGTCCGTCTGTCTGTAAACAATTTTTCAAAATGCTACTCCTCCTACAGTTGTGGTCTGATTTTATTATAAATTGGCAAACAAGTAATCAACACTAAGATACATAAAATAGTGCATCGGTTTTTGATTTCGATGAACGATGTTGCCATGGTTACTAAAAATAGAAATTTCTGTGAAATTCCTTTAAAATGCTACTTCTCCTACAGTTTTGGTCTGATTTCAATATTACTTGGCAGACAAGTAGACTACACTAAGATACATAGAATGGTGCATCGCTTTTTGATTTTGATGAACAATGTTGCCATGGTTACTAAAAATAGAATTTTCTGTGAAATTCCTTTAAAACGCTACTTCTCCTACAGTTTTGGTCTGATTTCAGTATTACTTGGCACACAAGTAGACTACACTAAGATACATAAAATAGTGCATCGAATTTTGATTTCGATGAACGGTGTTGCCATGGTTACTAAAAATAGAAATTTATGTGAAATAACTTTGAAAAGCTACTCCTCTACAGTTTTGGTCTGATTTCAGTATTACTTGGCACACAAGTAGACTACAATAAGATACATAGAATAGTGCATTGGTTTTTGATTTCGATGAACGGCGTTGCCATGGTTACTAAAATAGAATTTTCTATGAAATAACTTTAAAACGCTACTCCTTCTACAGTTTTGGTCTGATTTCAATATAATTTGGCACACAAGTAGACTACACTAAGATACATAGAATAGTGCATCGGTTTTTGATTTCGATGAACAGTATTGCCAAGGTTACTGAAAATAGAATTTTCTGTGAAATTCCTTTAAAACGCTACTCCTCCTACAATTTTGGTCTGATTTCAATATAATTTGGCAGACAAGTAGACTACACTAAGATACGTAAAATAGTGCATCGGTTTTTGATTTTGATGAACGGTGTTGCTTTTGTTACTAAAGATAGAAATGTCCGTGAAATTCCTTTAAAACTAGTGTTGGCAACGAGTACCCGGTTAACCGGTTAACCGTCGAATGATGCGAGTATCGGTTAGTAAAACTGATATTCGGTTACTCGGATAAAAATGCATCTTATATAGTAAATAAAAAAATAAAATGTTATTTTGTTTATAACCGTATACATTAAACATTCCTCTAATTTTCTTTACTGTTAGACTTAATTATCCAGTGTTTCACTAATACGGTCAATTTGTTTTGATTAGTTTTAACAGTTCATTATTGAATAGCTTTGATTGCCAGCAGGTTATACAAGTTTTGAAGACCTGAGTTATAATTACCTTATTAAATAATTTAACAAGATACCGCAAAAGACATATATACATGTAGTTTGAAAGTATTTTAAAAAGAATAGCTGATTCGATACCTGTAAAATGTTATTTATGAGAATTGGAGTTATCCTGTAAGGTTGTGACCACAATTTTTAAAAATAATTATTCTCCTTAATCGTGACATATATCGTGGGTCGAAAAGTCAAAGGTGATGAACGCCAATGTACACTTGAATATCTATTTTTCTTCTTATGATTTAATTAATGTTTTGTATTATAATATCAAAATTCTTTCAATATAGTGCGTGCCTGTGTATATTTCAGTTTATAAATAAAGTTCACAATATAGTTGTGTTTTATTAGTAATGAGTAAAGGATGAGATAAATGATATTAATATATGAATATGAATAAATCATGCGAGTAACCGGGTACTCGATCGGAAGATTGAGCGAGTAACCGGTTACTAAAAACCGTCCGATTTGCCAACACTATTTAAAACGCTAATTCTTCTACAGTTTTGGTCTGATGGCAATGACTTCTTTTCTCATCCTCTGTTATAAGTACAAACCAGTAGAGCTACAGTCTCTACAGAGACTTCTGGTTTCAAATCATGACCCCCCACCCCCCTTTCACCTCTTTTTAAGGAGGGATAATTTTGGACAACATATTTAAAGTTTTCAATTACTGAATTGATTTCTGTCTTTTTTCCTAGCAAATGTGCCCAGGCGCCCCTTGTTTGTGATTTTATATAATTTTTTGTTAAAATATTGGTGGTCTAGACTTTAATACACAGGCTGGTTAGCTTTGTACTCAATGAGATATGAATTCTTTGTAGGTATACAGACATGGAGATAGGAGTGCCATGCGTGGATATCCTTTGGATCCCATTAAAGAATATAACTGGTCACAAGGATACGGACAGTTAACAAAAGTATCATGTGATTATTATACCCCCGACTTGAAAAGTTGGAGGGTATATAGTGATCAGGATGTCCGTCCATAATTATGTACATTCATCTGTCTATCCATCCATCTCTATGTCCATCTGTCCATCTAGCTGTCCATCTGTTATGCTTAGGGATACCCATCTCTTATCCTCAACTCCACTGAATGAAATTTAATGAGACATTCACAGAATCTTTGTTACATAGTGCCATTATGACCTCCTATTTTACATTTTGATTGAACACATATTTTGGATTTCCCCTGGCAAAACATGGACATTGTCATTATAATTATATGGGAGGCGGGGAGATTTAGTGAGCTCAGTGCTCATACTGATGGACAGAATGTATAGATGAATGGACAGACAGACAGACATCCCTATCACTATATACCCTCCAATTTTTAGCTCTACTGGTCAGAGACCATCATCATTATCTCAATGTAGATTTTGATAAGCCCTTACGTTTTTCCAGCTTGGGATGGATCAAGAATACCGACTTGGACAATCTGTGAGAGACTTGTACATAAAAAAAATTGGCTTCTTGTCAACTAACTACAATAGAAGTAAGGTAAGTAATGAATTGGATACTATTAGGGTGAGCTGTAGGTCATGGGATGTCTGAAGTGTGTGTGGTGTAAAGCAGTTTCAATATGTAAGAGAAGTCAAACTGTGTGTGTGGTTTTTTTTCTTTTTTGGGCTAATTTTGGCAGGGTTTGGGGATGGGATGGTGTGAAGCATTTAAATGCAATTTACTACACAATTATAGATTGATACAATTTTGATGAGGTCAATCCCTAGATATATAGACCTTAGAGAAAGCAAATCGACTGGGCATGAAGTTTGAGGTCGATATGCTTTCTCTAAGGTCTATATATCTAGGGATTGTATCGAATCAAAAGCCTACAATTGTTTTATTATTTTTTTTCTATCAGTTAATAAAATGTGTCTTAAAATCCTTCTTTCTAATATTCAGTACCTTCTCATTTAAGGCATAGTTATGTCATTTGCATTATGACGCCACAGAAATGAATACCAGCTGCAGTATCTGTTTTTAGAAACATCTGGTTTATAAAGACTACATTGTGACATCAGCAGTACTCAGCACTATTGTTGCTTCATGGAAGAACGTTTCAAATTTTAGAAAGAGCAGTTTTATAAATTTTTAAAATAGAAACATCCAGTCAAAAACACTTTTTATACTTAATAATGTGATCTAGTTTGAGCCAATCAGATAGCTGGCAACAATAGAAAAAATCAAAGTACTCAGAAGTACAGAGAGCCGGGCTCATTTACAGAGTAGAATGGATTTCTTACATGAATCACGTTTATATTCTGATGAAAAAATTATTTTAAAACTATCAATGTAAATGATAAGACAGTGACAGTGAGTTTTTCAATCCTAATACCACGGTCCGATTTTGTCAGAATCAGAATTAATCTGGTACCGC
Organism: Saccostrea cuccullata; assembly: GCF_032062105.1. Lineage (NCBI taxonomy): Eukaryota > Metazoa > Mollusca > Bivalvia > Ostreida > Ostreidae > Saccostrea > Saccostrea cuccullata. Next base: position 212,855 of record NW_026932023.1, on the reverse strand, counting down.
AGCTGAATGTAAACAAACAGGCCAGTCTGGTTCCCTCTCCTGCTTTACCTCGTATGTGTAGAGAACTACGGTAACACTGATTATCAAAAATCCTTACGCTAATGAACTATGTTCTTTGACTTATGAAGTTTTCAAAGTCATAACTACTAATGTTTACTTTATATCGATAAAACTTCGTTTTATTTTTGTTGCTTTATTTAGCGTTTGTATTATCTCAAAAGCGGTTGAGAGTAAGAACTATATTTTTGCAGGTAACTTTAAAATGGCGACTATGGGGTCAACATCCTGCCTTGAACAGGATCACATAAGCCGGCAATTGCTCTTTGAGCAATAAGCCCGGCTAATAATAAATTGCAATAAATGGAATGATATTTGCGATTAAATGCAATACTTTTTGTGTTCAAACACAATAAAGTATATTTCTTTCTCTGAACTGGCCTCAACTGACTTCCTTAACTATTAAACAATAAATAATCTGTGCACAAATATATCAAAGATCAAGGTCATGCAAACTGTAAAACTACCGTTCAGCGTGTTTCTCTAACGGTCGTAAAACTTGGCATTTTGCTTGCTCAAAGGTATGCCAATAATTTTGGCAGAGATTTTTTTGGCATACACAGAGTTCCATGACATAGTAAAAGAGAAGAAATTCCTCTTATATAAAAGTTTGAATAAATACAAAATATGTACAAAGGCGGATCCAGGGCCGGCGTGTCGGGCTTGCCCCCCCCCCCCCCCCCCCCGTTTGATATTTTTTTATGTTAAATTTATAATGTCAATTATCCTAAAATAAAGGAAAAACAACTCTTATTTGTAAGATATTGTCAGCTGACCTTCTGCCAATCTACTGCCCCCCCTCCCCCCCCCCCCCCCCCCCCGTAACAAAATTCCTGGATCCGCCACTGATGTACTAGGTGAAAGTTATATTGCTTATACAACAGATTAAGTTATTTATGTGATATTCCTTATACTCAGTGGTGATAATGAAGGGTGCAAATCTGGCAATGAAAATTTTAGTGGCTCACTCTAAATCCACTAAACTAAGTGAAACTCAGCACCCTGCTAAAATACCTGCTACACGGTATTCCTTTTGCTAATATTTTGTAACACTTTTCAATGGTAAATAGCATAGACTTGCCCTTTTAAGGAGGCTAGGGGTCAACAGATTATTTTTTTTAATTAACCACCAAATATAATTTATTTTTTTAGATAAGATATCTTGAGCTGTCAACTATCATTTGGGAAAGAAAAAATTCATAAATTTTAGTTTTAAAATTTGATCATTTTATTATATCTTTATATGGAGCTCTTCTTCTAAAGAAGATCAAAATTCAAAATAGTCTAAAAATGGCCACGACCACCCAGCCTCTTTAAGAGTAAAAAAAAATCTGTTTATTGGTACTTTGAACTATTTTGAAAGTAGTTCAATTAATGTTTAAAGGTCAAATTCAAGGTTATGTGTTGTTAACCATGGTATCAAAGCATCCTTCTTAGAAGTTCCTTCCGATTCAGTTGAAAACATTGGCATATTTAATTAAGACATACGGTTTCCTTTATAATTCTGCACGGCGTTTTGAGGAAAAATTAATCTGAAGTTTCAACAATTTCTTCTTTATGAAATTATAGACTAACAAGAAGGTTATTTAAAAATAATGTTCAAATGAACTTATCTTTGCGCATGCGTAAGTTACAATGAATCAAAGTAAGGGCGATAACCCTTTTTTCGTATTTTTCAGTGTCCTTGTACATATATATTAGATAAATTCAATATCTCTGCCATCGTCGCCCGGAACTATATTTGGTATATTGAAAGATTATTATAAAATGCATAATTTCTAAAAGTTTCATTCCGGGCGACAGTGGCAGAAGGGTTGAAATATTAATGAGAACATTTTTTAACTACGGTCACCGTGTTAAAACCACCGCGCATATTCAGTTCATTGAAGAGGAGACGACGATAACCAAGGCTACCATTTAATTAAAAACATCTTTTTTAGTTTATTTCATAATTTTAGAATGCTTTGATTTGTTACAATTTCTTATTTTTAAAAATCCGGATAAATTTGATCCATAAGTACGGAACGCTGACATTTTGGTTGTTATGGTTAGTGTAAACAGAGCAGTGTAAAGATAGGGCCAACGTTTAACAGATTCTTCCTGCATAATCCTGGGGACCAGGTAAGCCAATTAAGAAACATACAAATCAATAGAAAATCATTATATATTACGAAGCATTCAAAAATTTTTTTCACATACTTAGACGTTTAAACAAAGATAGTAAAGAGTGCAGTCACCTATGCAAGCTATGCAGCTTGCAAGTTGCAGACGACGCTGTGCCGTGTGCGTTAGATCTGCAGTATGCTTGATATTTTTGTGTATGTTTGTTTATGATTAAAGGAATCCTTGAAAATTGCAAGTAAATGATAAAATGAACATGTATTTCAGCTTAAAGTGCTTGCAAGATGCTTATAGTAAAGTATAGGCTAGTTTTAAGACGGGACTGTTCCATCCTAGCTTTCAGTATAGATCATCTACATGTATATGACACCTGTGGCTAAGGGAATATCTTTTTATTATAATTAAAGCAATGCAATTCCTGCATCTGCATTTTTATGGTGTTATATTTCTTGTGTATTGAAAACGTAAAACCATAATAGGCGAGGACGATACAGTTTTACCGTGATATGTTGTAAATAAAAACATCCACTCTACACTAAATGTCAAGAAGGGGAATTCCAATTTTTGGAAGGTACAGGGTAGCTCAAAATTTTTGCCGATTTTATACAACAAGCATATATTCTCTTTCTCTGGGAAATATAAATTTATTTTATTTTATTTATTTTATTTTATTTTTTTTGTATATATGGTTTGATTTGGGGCCTAAGTATAAATAAAATATAATATACTGAAATATTGAAATTAAAATGTATAATACTATTCTTTAAAAGAGGCAATGATCTGCATGATGATTCAATTGAAATTATCAACTAGTATTTGATTGATCATATGACAGACTTTTACCATAGGCAAATGCAAATTCTGGGGATATAGTGAGGAGGGGGGGGAGGGGGGGGGGGTCAACACACTATAAAATAAGTAAATAAATAGGTAAACCAAGAAAAAAGTAAAAATGCATACTTTTTTCCATTTGTTGGGTCTTACATCGGATTTGTGTTGGGGATTGAGGCCAGGTGGATCAATATAAATTCAAATAAATAAACTCGATAGAAATTTAATAACAATAAAAAAAAAATAATAATCAAACCTTACGATGCTAACCCAGAAAAAATTCTAAATTAAAAAAAGTGTGTTAAGCTGAAAAGTGTTAAAATGGGGTCGATTTTCTTTGATAAACCATATTTATTTTCAGGCTTATAATTTTTTCTTTTAATTGTCTGATCATTACAAATGAGGGTACATATAATAACTAAAATTCAGCTTATTGTGTATGTCTGTAAATCATGATGTATTACGATCATTTTCAAAATTTAATCGATGAAGATGACCATGATGACGTGGACCTTTGACTTATTGATTTAATTATTTTTTAAAAGGATGGATGAGAGACGATATAAGTGTGCTCTGTGCAACAAGAAGATCCCCCAGGATGAACGACGGCCAGCTACTTTATTTCTTAATGTTTTACAGAAACATTTTTCTGTAAATGTGGAAGACACAGACGTTTTGTGTAATAAGTGTCGTCATAAGTGTAGGAAAAAGAGTAAATCTATAGCCACAGGACTCACATTGTCAAGGCCAGCTCCCCAGGAGGAAAAAGAGGATCCAACTTATGCATCACCAAATCCAAAGAAAACCAGACTCTCATTTCATAGTCCTCCTTCCGTTCCCCTGCCAATTCCATCAACATCCCAAAGCCATGGTTACTGCCTTGTTTGCAAGAAACCGGGACCCAAACTTGTTACAGTTTCCCATCATGTTCGTATGTTTGTATTCATCAGTCGAGGGATAATTATCCCGTCTGGTGCAAGGTGTTGTACTCGACACTTGGAAAATGGGAAAATGACTGATGAAGCTATGGAGCAGATTAAGACGAGTGAGAGCACGACACTGAACAAAACTTCCATCACCAATCTAATCAAGGTATCATTTATTATTTCCAACTTGGTCATACACAATATATTATACCGGATATATTGGATTACTAATAATATTAACGATGACAATAAAGCATTTATGATGAAAATATTTTAAAATATTTTAGGAATTGCGAGATAAAGCGTTTCAGCAATCGAGGCTTGACTTTGATGATGAAGGCAGCCTAGACGACAGTGACTATCAAGTGCTGACAGGATTTTCTCGTCTTGAATTTCATGACATTATCTCAACAATTACCAGTATCAACTCCTCCAAAAATCGAAGCAAGAGGACTTGTGTAGCCATCCTATTGATGAAGCTCAGATCAGCGCTTTCAAACAAAATGCTTGCCGTTTTATTTGGCATGACTAAATTTCAAGTAAGACTTTTAAGTAATGTTATAAAAATTGTATACTAGTAAACATTGTATATACATGTATGTACATGTATATTTATGTATATTTCTATCTCACATTTTGAAACAGGACATCTTTTACATGTATCTACTAGTATTTTTTTAACTTAGAAGTATCTCATTTTTCAGGTTCGACGAGCTATTGCATCTGCCAGAGAAGCTCTTATGAAAGACTTCGTGCCATCCAATCTTGGATTTCAGCATGTTACACGTGAAGAAGTCATTCACAACCACACTCGTGAGCTAGCTAGGGATCTTTTGACCCACGACATCACGACAAACCCTGCAATCTTGGTTTTGGATGGAACGTATGTCTACATACAGAAAAGTTCGAATTTTGCTTTTGCACGACGATCATACAGTTTATACAAACATAGGCCCCTGGTAAAACCAATGATCGTTGTAACAACCAGTGGATACATTGTATCGGTTCTTGGGCCCTATCTGGCTGACACAAAGAATAATGACGCCAACATCCTAAAACACATGATTTATAGTAATGCTGAGGAGATCAGGAGCTGGATACAGGAAGATGATGTCTTTGTTGTCGACCGTGGTTTCAGGGACGCCCAGGATTTGTTGGAAGACATTGGAATCAGGATGGAGATGCCTGCTTTCATGAAAAGGGGATCCAAGCAGCTCTCCACATCTGATTCTAACTTGTCTCGAGTCGTGACAAAGGTATTATAGTATTTTCTTTTAATGTAAATATATTTACATTGTATTTAGAGTAATATCTTTACCAATTAGCTATAACATAATTATTACTTTGCATATGAAATAAAATAATGTAATTATAGATTGAGCAGAAATAGAAGAAAACTGTTGTACGTTTTATTAAGCATGCTATTTTTTATTTTTCAGGTTCGTTGGATTGTAGAAGCAACAAATGGGCGACTGAAACAGTGGCAGTATTTAGCTAAAACGTTACCAAACTCGCAAATCCCATTTATTGGTGACTATGTGAGAATAGTGGCAGCACTGTGCAATAAGTACAGGCCACCACTAAGTGTGTCATCCGATGAGGACAAACAACTTGCTGCAAAAATGCTTCACCTTTCAGAAAGAGTCAACACATTACAGGTAAATATATATTTTCGTAGTTTTATAATGATGCATACACTGTATGTGGCATGTTCATTGTTTTCTTTAGGTCAAGGACAAAACTTACTCTGAACTAAACATTAAAATAGTTATATCTAGTTGATGAAATAAAAAAAGAGTTGAATGTTTCTATTTCCTATTACTCTGAATTAGTAAAAGACTTTAACTTGCACAATAACCTTTTTGCATTTACAGGAACGCGTGGAAACTGAGGGACTTGACAGAAGAGGGCTGCGTTGGACTAAAGTTGATGCAGAGAATGTTGCCCCAGATTTCCCATGCTATGAAGAGACTGAATTGCGCCAACTTACTCTTGGAGTATATCAACTTCGCATGGCCCATTCCTATGCTAAAGAGCACATTGATGAAGATGGTGGATTTGAAATCTGCATTAGTGATGACATTCCTGGGTTGGTTAGTGCTAAGATTCAAAGCAGACATATAGCTGCTAAACAGTACAGATGCTGGGTTAGTTTCAGTGATGGAGTGGTGGATGGGTGGTACTGCAAATGTAAAGCTGGGACTAGAGTCGTTGGAATGTGTGGTCATGTAACCAGTGTTGTATGGTAGCTCTCTTTCGGGCGTCATCAGGAGTTGGTGAAAGGGGTTCGTAACTGGACTACATCACTGGAGGACGCCTCTGACATCCAGGACATTATAGATGAATCGGATAGTGATGGTGATGACAATGGTTTGGAAGAGTGATAAAGAACGAAGAAGCATTACAGATAGAAAGAGATCAGTTACATGAAACTGTACGGTTATGCCTGAGCTCGAAAGAGACAGACTTCTTTATATCTACAATTACATTTCATTCTTGCATAATGATACAATGTTGTTTCTCAGTTTGTTGATACTTCCTCATCGAGTCACTTTGTTAACTTACATGTATTACCAAGCAGCTAAAATGAATAATTATTTTTTAAATGATTATCATTCTGAAAGATGAAATTGACGAATGAATTGTGAATATACTATTTCTATATTTGTCAAAAAATTATTTATGTGTTTTACATCAGCCATAAAGCAATATTCCTACAAGTATATGGTTTACTATACCAGTGTACGTGTTCATTAACAATAAAATAATTTTGAGTTACCCTGGCAATGACTTACTAAAATATAAATGAAAACAAGATGTGTTTGTAAAACACTATGCCACCAGCATCAACAAAGTTCGAAAAAGTTATTTTTTAACATACAGGTCACAGTTAAGGTCATTCACATGTGAAAGAACTTAATCAGTTGAGTATGCATACCAAATATGAAGTCTCTATCTTCTATGGTTAAAAAAATATGGCAAACGTCAAAAAAGCTATTTTTAGCACATAGTTAAATAGGTCACAGTCTAGGTCACATGGTCATTAACCTTGGTGTCATGTGAAAGAGTTTAATTAGTGGTGTATGCATACCAAATAAGAAGTCTCTATCTATCATGGTTCAAAAGTTATGGCGAAGGTTAAAGTTGACAAAAGGCAGACAGAAAAACGGGTAAACAGACAAACAGATAAGCAGACAGGACAAAAAAATATAAGCCCCATAAAAAGTGAAGATTACGAATAGTGATTGATTTAAAAAAATGTATAAATGTATAATTTAATGCTCATTGGCAATATATATTTAAGTTCACTGCATTATTATGATGCCATGTCTTACATAACTTAGTAAATCTTGGAAAGAGAAATTGTGTTAATGATGATTGAACAACAGCGAGGTTAACTTTTTTTTATTGCTTAGCAACCCAGAACTTATATGTATACATATCTGAAAAAGATTTTTGTCAACTGAATGTAGTTCATTATAATAACCTAGCTTCAGTGAATAATTTAATAATTACCATTTCAAACATCCATTGCAGTAAAACTCATCAAAAAAATTAAAAACGTCCAAAACATGGTTAAAGTTAGGCACTTAATTGACCTTTGACCTTTGATTTCCATTGGTTAGATCAAGTTGGTGGTTTAATAATAATCATAACATATTTATAATTAATTCTTATAACATTTTACTTAATGGTACACTAAAGCACGTCACGCAAACATTCATTTTGGTAAATAATTAGTATGAAGTGAAATCCTTAGGTGTCTGATTTCGCTTTTAAAAGGGCGACGTCAAAATATCAGTACTGTACTTTGAAGAATTATATTTCAGGCGTTTTAAAAGATATCAATTTAAAATTACTATTTTTATAAATAAGATATACTGTAATAGTTTATATTGTATTTTAGTTGATTTCCTGGACCGGGCATATTTTTGCCCAAACTGTACTTTCTTCTCTGAAATCAGGCTGCTATGCTTTATAGTTACCATGGCAACATGTCTCAAAGTTCGAAAAATGGCATTTTTTAACATGTTTAGAGCCCCATAGTTAACATTTGCGACAAAGCAAACAACTGGCAATGACTGTTTCCAAAAGTTGAAGGTCAGATGTCTCAAATGCATGATAAACTTGTTTGGTAAATCAACTATTACATACGTTACTATGGTAACAAAATATTCAAAAGTAAAAAAAATATTCATTGAATTTTATAAAGTCATACGCGTAAAAATAAAAATCAATTATAGGAGGAAATGTGAGCAAATAATAGAAAAAAAGAGCCTTGAAACATATACCAACTAACCAAGAACAAAACATGATATTTCATTTTGGTTGGCAATGGTTGCCAAGGTTTTTATACCACAGAGAGCCTTCAAAGTAACACTCTATATGTTTAAATCTGATCCTATCTGTTAAAAAAGCACATTTCCTCATAACTACTGATCAATTTTATAAGATGTTGGTGTGCTCCAAGTTTTCCCATTTGAAAAAATTCAGATAAGATTCTTTAAATAGAGCATTGCTATGGAAATAAGCAGAAAATATATGCTTAAAAACCTGAAAAATATTTTCTCTCCTTGGATACGTACCCTTAAATGTAGATTCCCAAAACTTTTATGATTGATATTGATTAACAGCTAACTTGAATTTTAATTTTGACAATCATCCAATCTCCAAGTGGATGCAAGAAGTTGGCACACAGGGTTTAATATTGATATAAAGTTCACAAAATCGAACATTTTCCCTTCTTGGTAACCATAGCAACAGTGTTGTTTTATTCATCAAATTTTATCAATATATGATATTCAACTTCAGTTCTAACAGATAAGTACTATTCAAGCTGAGTCCTTTAATTTGTTTCTTGATTAAATGGCAATTTAATTCTTAATGCAACGAAAAATAATTCACTCTTAAGCACTGGTACTTTGTTTCCATGGTAACACTGCAAAGTAGCAATTATACCCAATCTTTCTTATGGTTTTGGTGTTGCAAAGTCCTAAGGATGCATATTTGCCAGTCTTGAATTTTCATGTTTTTCCTCAAGACAGTAGCATTAACCATGTTAACCCAATCTTAGTTACTGGTTTTGCATGGTTACACTGTGTTACCATGGCAACCATAAAAGTTATTTATAGAATAATATTGGTTATACTTATATACTTAAGGTCAAACATTTTCATTGTTTTTCTTAAGTCGTTGATTGAGTTTGAGCATGTAACACCTACCATTAGTGAATACAGAGTGTTTTTTAGCATATTTCAGCATTTTAAATGTATTCCAAATGTACCCTTGGTTATTACTTACTTAGAGATATATTCTAAACAGTTTCTTTACAGTAGAAGTGACATCAAGGTGTCATGTTTCTGTGATAATGGTTTGTTTGCTTTTTCTAGTTTTTATTAAGCCATAGTCAAGATTCAAAGTGGCTGAAAATCTCGATTTTTCAAACTTTTCCGGCTGTTGCCATAGCAACCGAGACACATAGCAATGAAATTTTGTTTGATATTTGTTTCTGGTGTCAAGTACTAAGCATGGGCATACATGTGATTCTTCCGGCGGGTGGCAAAATCTCCCGATTTTTAACCCCCCTTCCGCCCCTCCCGATTAAGTTTTAAATCTTCCGTGTTTAGAATAATTCTTCAAATTAAATATATTTTGCATTACTTTTTATCAAGTTTCTTATAATTGCTTAGAATGACAATACATTGAGATAACAACGGCATTGCAATAAATTCACAGCAGTAGGCTTCATAGTAATCAACATGAGGTCGTATAATTCGGTTGTAAAAATTAGTGTTATATCACATGATAAATGACCATCGATGTTTTATTGCTGGATTGCTGAATGCAGAACATTGTAATTAGTTACTAAAATACTCAATTGCCATCTTCTAATGCTGCGGTGGTCATTAAAATATACAGTTATAAGGCCTAGAAAAAAAATATATTTGTTTCCGCTTTCCCGACCGACCCTAATTTATAGTGCCGACCCTAAATATTTTTTTAATGCTTTTGTCCCATGATGTGCAAGATTTCAACCAGGGAATTATGGCCTCCAACTTTGCAAGCTTTTCAAGACAGAAAGAAGTTTGGGTCACCTTTCTATTATAAGTTAAGTCACAGTAATGCTTGAAAACACCATTTCTTTTGTCATTAATGTTACTTCTACACACGTTTTGATTAAAGAAGCAAAAAAAATTTTTCAAAAAAAAAAAAATTGCCTACCTACCTACCCTATATTTTTTCAGCCTGAAAGCGGAAACAAACATATTTTTTTTCTAGGCCTAATATGGGTCAAACTTTAGTTAAAAAATAGATCAAACTGCCCTTGCGAAAAAAGACCAGGATATCACAAGATTTCCTGGGAACTTCTCAAGATTTCTTGGTGAAAAATCCCAGGAAATCTCAGGTAAATCCTGGTTCCTGGCCCCAGGAATTGTCAGGATGGTATTGGAACAAGGATTTCTCATGATTTCTCTGGACATCCTGGTAAACCAAAATATCCTGAGAAGTACTTGAGAATTCCTGGGACCACAGAATTCCTGTCCTTGTCCTGACTTCAGGAATATTTCACAGTAGTATAGAAATCCTGAAATTTCCTGGGACCAGAATCCTGTCATAATCCTGGCCTCATGAACGTGACTTGAAAGTGTTAAAATCCTGGGATATCTTGAGACGTTCCTGAGATCATAATTTCAAGCATTATCCTGACCTCAGGAATATTTCATGGAAGTATAAAAATCCTCAGAATTATCTTGAAATATTCCTGAAATCAACAAATCACCAGTCACTGACTCCTGACTTCTGTCATTTTGAACCACATTAAGGTAACAGGGTTGAAAGTGTCCCATTCTTTACTCACTAAAAAAAAAAACAATAATAAAGAATTGTTAAGCAATTTATTCCTGTATCAAGTGCCTCTTTCTTAGCAACTTTAACCTGTCTCTCATAATGTTATGTATCGCTGTCACAGTAACGCCTTGAAAACTTTCTGCTATCAAACCTGTAAAATTAAAAGAGATAAATAATCTTATATACTCTGTTGAATATTCATTTAGACCCCAACGCAAGAAAAAAAACCCCAAAAATATGTAGACTTACAAAATAAAATTACCTTCAATCAAACTCCTTTTATCTTCATTAAGACCTTTCTTTTGTCCTTTCTTGGTGCTGACACCCATTACACTTGAAGTCGTGAGTTCCTCAATGGAGAAGAACTTCAACAGCAAATAGTTAATTCCTTCACTGCAGTTCTTTTTTAATTTGAGATTTGATTTCAGCTCCTCCTGTATTATTAATTAAGAGTATTGAGTTGACTTTAATACACTTCAGAAACTGATAGTTAATATGGTATGTAACTTGGTTGATAATGTTCACACTAAGATAAATAGTACTGTAAATTCCTAGAAATATCCAAGGAATTAATAATAATAATAATAAATGGTGAAACAAAATAAATTTCATTTTTATACTGATAAAATGCAATATCAAGGATTTATGATATAAAATACTAGTATTTGCATAAAGTAAGGAATCTACAGTATGTGTGATAACAACTTCGCAAGTGAGTTAAGGCTAAATATGGATATTTCTATGCAAATGAGCTAATAAAAAATCATAAGTTGTGTATTTTATGTTCAGAGAAAGTTCAAATTGATTTTGTTATACATATTTAGTATTCACAGTTTGTTAATTCAAGTGCAAATTATGACGTCATAATATGACATCATTGTTCTCTCCCATTCAAGGCAATAAATCACATTAAAAAAAAATCACATCGGCACAAGGGCATATCCTGTCTAATTTAAAATAAACAATGTATAATATTAAGGAGAGTATTCTTAAAACCAAGAATGTATTAGAAAACAAGTCTAAAATTTTCTGTGCGGCTATGGTAGGACAATTATGGAATTTAACTAGATACTTTGCATAGAAACCTCCATATGTAGCCTTAACTCACTGCAGCATTGCATTATTAATCTTCTAGTTCCTTAAAAAATATCTTCCACATTTTCACATGACTTATTCTTAAAACAAGAGGCCCATGGGCCACATCGCTCACCTGAGTAACTTTTGTGATGCAGTTCTTTACCAAATTTCCCCCTCTTCTTATATCATTGTGGCCGCTTACCCCCTCTCCGTCTTGATTTTAATAATTTATAATCTACACTACCTGAAGGATGCTTGTACCTTAGTTTCAGCTTTCCTGGCCCACTGGTTCTTGAGAAGATTTTTCCTATATATATTTTTATATAAAAATTCCCTGTTTTGGCTCCGCCCTACCCAGAGGTCATGATTTTAACAATTTAAAATTTACACTATCCCAGGATGATTTCACAAAAGTTTCAGCTTTTCTGGCCCAATGGATCTTGATAAGAGGATTTTTAAAGCTTTTTTCTATATATATATATTGTACGTAAAACTTGGATTTCCTATTGTGACCCCGCCCTACCCCGGGGTCATCATTTCTACAATTTAGATTCCTCACTATCCCAGGATGCTTGTTCATAAGTTTCAGCTTTTCTGGCCTTTTCTATGACCTAGCCCTTTATTTTAACAATATTAACTCCTCATCCCCCAAGGATGCTTTGTACCAAGTTTGGTTAAAATTGGCCTAGTGGTTCTTGAGAAGAAGTTGAAAATGCAAAAAGTTTACCGACGGACGGACAGACGGATGGGCGGACTATGGACAAAATGTGATCAGAAAAGCTCACCTGAGCCTTCGGCTCAGGTGAGCTAAAAAAGTCAAATAGATATAGGGGATAAAAATACCATGTTAAGTCCATATGGACTTGAGGTCTCCTCTTCATGGTTCTTTTCATTGCCTTTACTATGTTTCTGAAGGCAAAAAATCATTAAGAATGGAAATAATCATTTGACAAACTATTCACTTTAAATAATAAAATATTTTAAAAGTGTGTTGAGCATGAGGACAAAAATTTTCAAAAGTTCATAAGATAAAGTTTAAACTATTATCTTAGCTTGTGCATCAACTAGTGTTGTTACAATAGTCGCCGACTATCGAAAAATTGCTGTTTAAAGGCCCAGATCGGTGACAATCGAGTGTAAATATTATCATCAATAGATAGCTATATATTTCCAGCCGTATTTTTCAAGCCGAGCAGGTTTAACTTATATATTCACCAAAGGGACGTCACTCTAATCAGCGGTAAACAAAGTGGCGAACGTGCATGGTGAAGAGGTTGACGCCGAATTACGTCCATATCCTGGTGCAACACGATCTAAAATACTTCTAAGTACGACTCTTGCACACTGCCTGTTGAACAAAGATTATATTATAATTGTAGCCATGATTATTATTGTTGAATATGGACTAAGGATAATAATATGACATGGAAAACACCATAGGTTTCAGTAAAAGAAAAACAAACATTAGAGACATTTCCAAAAGTTGATCATGCCTAAAAAAAAAAAATTGTGTGTTTTGGGTAACCCGACCTAACCTATAAAAATGTGCAGATCCTAAAATTTTTTTTCAATGTCTGTAATTCCTATTATTTCTATGAAAATCAAAGGTTAGGTGTCATGAGGTCTGTGTGCAAAATATCAAATAAATGAACCTTACATTTCTCAAGATATAAGGGACAGGCAGACACTAAAACTGATTAACAAAGTTCAAATTAAAGGTTTCTTACCTTTCATCCCTGGCCTACTCATGGTAGGGAATGTTTCATCTGTAAAAAGAAATTGAATTGCAGATATGTATTAACTAACAAAATGGTCAAAGATAAAATGAAGCATTCTAATTATTTTTACAGTAATAGTACCTGTGTATGTTGACAATGGGGTCAAACTTGCACTGGGTGTAAATGTCGCAATGCTTGTGCTTGAGCCGGTGGAGGATAAAAAACTTGCTTCCTCTGCAAACAGAAAAAGCATTCATTATTAATTACTGAAAAGATGGTCTAAGATTAAGTGAGACAGACTCATGGTGCCTAATGGTACCTTTGCATGGTGACATTGTTAAACTTGCAATGGGTGTTGCAATATTGCTCGTGTTAAAGCTAGTGCTTCGGGGAAAACATGTTCCATCTGTAAAGAGAAAAAAGACTGATTATTAATATCACTTTTACTAAGACGATCAAATTTTAAGTGAAGCAGACTTCTCATAATTTTTACAGCAATAGTACCTGTGTATGTTGACAACGGGGTCAAACTTGCACTGGGTGTAAATGTCGCAATGCTTGTGCTTGAGCCAGTGGAAGATAAAAAACTTGCTTCCTCTGCAAACAGGAAAAAGCATTCATTATCAATAACTGAAAAGATGGTCTAAGATTAAGTGAGACAGACTCATGGTGCCTAATGGTACCTTTGTATGGTGACATTGTTAAACTTGCAATGGGTGTTGCAATATTGCTCGTGCTTAAGCTGGTGCTTCGGGGAAAACATGTTCCATCTGTAAAGAGAAAAAGGACTGATTATTAATATCACTTTTACTAAGAGGATCAAATTTTAAGTGAAGCAGACTTTTCATAATTTTTACAGTAATAGTACCTGTGTATGTTGACAACGGGGTCAAACTTGCACTGGGTGTAAATGTCGCAATGCTTGTGCTTGAGCCGGTGGAAGATGAAAAACCTGTTTCATCTGTAAACAGAAAAAGTATTCATTATTAATAACTGAAAAGATGGTCTAAGATTAAGTGAGACAGACTCATGGTGCCTTATGGTACCTTTGTATGGTGACATTGTAAAACTTGCAATGGGTGTTGCAATATTGCTTGTACTTAAGCTGGTGCTTCGGAGAAAACATGTTCCATCTGTAAAGAGAAAGATGACTGATTACTAATATCACTTTTACTAAGACGATCAAATTTTAAGTGAAGCAGACTTCTCATAATTTTTACAGTAATAGTACCTGTGTATGTTGACAATGGGGTCAAACTTGCACTGGGTGTAAATGTCGCAATGCTTGTGCTTGAGCCGGTGGAAGATGAAAAACTTGCTTCTTTGCAAACAGAAAAAGCATTCATTATTAATAACTGAAAAGATGGCCTAAGATTAAGTGAGACAGACTCATGGTGCCTAATGGTACCTTTGCATGGTGACATTGTTAAACTTGCAATGGGTGTTGCAATATTGCTCATGCTTAAGCTGGTGCTTTGGGGAAAACATGTTCCATCTGTAAAGAGAAAAAAGACTGATTATTAATATCACTTTTACTAAGACGATCAAATTTTAAGTGAAGCAGACTTCTCATAATTTTTACAGTAATAGTACCTGTGTATGTTGACAATGGGGTCAAAATTTCATTTGATGACAGATTGCTGGTCCCAGTAGTTTGTGCACTTGAAGTCGAACTTGTTTCAGTTTCATTTTTAGACTTACACCTACTGATCTTTCTCAACTCCAAGATATTTTCTGATGCTGCCTTCTGTGCAGAAGATTCTAATTCTATAACATGAAAAACCATTGAACATGAAAGAACACTTAATAGTTAATACAGTCATAAAAACCAAGCTTCTTTATGACTCTGCTAGTTTATTTGAAAGACATAAGCGCAAAGAATATTTTTCTTGCAAGCTTTTTAGGATTCTGTGAGATCTAACTGCACATTATAAAGATCCTGTACCCTATTGTGAAAAAAGAAACTTCAAATCAATTTCGTAGTCTAGATCAATGTATAAACTCTTATAATTTAAAGGAGTGCATTAAATCATTAAACGGGCACATTGAATTTTTCACTCCACTAAATCTGTGATTGCTTAATTGGTCTCTCAGTTTCTATATACAAGTTCTAAATTTTACCCTTTTGAACTTTATTTTCCTCTCGTTTTCTTTTCATCTCCTCCATCTCCTTTTCTGTCCTTTTTCTTTTTCCTTTCTGTTTTGTACCCACTAAAAGACATATTTTCACACAAATATGTATATGTATTAATTTTTACATCCTACCTTATAATGTTATAATGGGGTATTTATGGGTATGAAAAATTTTTCAAATGCAGGTATAAAAGTTACTTAATTTTTCCAATGACATACTTGTATGTTCTAAGAAACCCTACCATTGCTGTTTGATTTTGCTAGTGTGTTTTCTTCCGACACTGCTAGAACAGGTGTCAATGTCTCACTGGTATCTGCATCTAAATTAAAAATTTTTTTGTTATAATGATTTGTATATTCCACTTATAATGAACCTTGAAATCAACAAAGAATATGTCTTAATTGTCCTTTAATTAAGATCACATACCAAAGGCCCGACATGTCATGATTTTTTTAACAGGGTGTTGCTAAAAAATATACCTGACTCTACTTTCACTTTGTTGTATTTTTAGAGAAATTAATTTTATCTCTTACATTTTATTTTTAAAAAAAATTACTGACATAAAATATGTTACAATTAAGATCTATATATGTTTTACTTCACTTACTGCTAAAAAATTTACTTCGCTCTACTTTGTTGTATTTTTAGAGAAGTTAATTTTATCTCTTCATATTCTATAATTTAAGGCCTAAAAACAAATTACTGACATAAAATATGTTACATAAGATCTATGCATGTTTTACTTCACTTACTGGTTGATGTATCAATACCAAACCAAAAATAAAATTTTATTCAATTTTTTAATGATGATGTTAACTCTTAATAATTTAATTTCACTTGTATCAAGCAATTTAATTGGCTGAATCATTCAGAGGAACCTATAATATTTTGTATAACATAACTTGCCTACGTCACAATGAGTTACGTCAAAAACCTATTACTCCGCTTGACGTTACTTTAAAAATATGCTATATTTGAAGCCTTTTTTCGGAGGAAAAATTGTATCATCGTATATACTGAAATTAAATTATAAGGAATTAAGCTTATTTCTGAAGAGTGAACATAGAGTCCTGATGTTTCCTGACAAAATCCTGTGCCTGATGTCACGATATCTCAGGATTTGATAATTGCCAGGAACAAAAACAAGAGGCCCATGGGCCACATCGCTCACCTGAGAAACTTTGACCATTCTGTTCTTTACCAGATTTCACCCTTGTTATACATAATGCATCCCCACCCTACCCCACTGATCATAATTTAGACATTTTGAAATCTACACTACCCCATGATCCTTCCATGGGCACATATGTTTCAGCTTTTTTGGCCCAGTGGTTCCTGAGAAGAAGATTTTCAAAGATATTTCCTATACATTTCTAAGTAAAACTTTGATTCCCTATAATGGCCCTGCCCTTCCCCCGGGGGTCATGATTCCTACAATTTAGAATTTACACTACCCCAGAATGCTTCCACATAAGCTTCACTTTTTCTGGCCCAGTGGTTCTTGAGAAGAAAATTTTCAAAGATTTTTCCAATATATTTCTATGTAAAACTTTGATTCACCATTGTGGCCCCGCCCTTCCCCCTGGGGTCATTAATTGAACAATTTAGAATCTACACTATACCAGGATGCTTCCACATAAGTTTCAGCTTTTCTGGCCCAGTGGTTCTTGAGAAGAAGATTTTCAAAGATTTTTCCTATATATTTCTATGTAAAACTTTGATACCCCATTGTGGCCCCGCCCTTCCCCTGGGGGTAATGATTTGAACAATTTAGAATCTACACTATACCAGGATGCTTCCACATAAGTTTCAGCTTTTCTGGCCCAGTGGTTCTTGAGAAGAAGATTTTCAAAGATTTTTCCTATATATTTCTATATAAAACTTTGATTCCCCATTGTGGCCCCACCCATCCCCCGGGGGTCACGATTTGAACAATTTAGAATCTACACTACCCCAGGATGCTTCCACATAAGTTTCAGCTTTTCTGGCCCAGTGATTCTTGAGAAGAAGATTTTCAAAGATTTTTCCTACATATTTCTATGTAAAACTTTGATACCCCATTGTGGCCCCGCCCTTCCCCTGGGGGTCATGATTTGAACAATTTAGAATCTACACTATACCAGAATGCTTCCATATAAGTTTCAGCTTTTCTGGCCCAGTGGTTCTTGAGAAGAAGATTTTCAAAGATTTTTCCTATATACAGTGTATTTCTATGTAAAACTTTGATACCCCATTGTGGCCCCGCCCTTCCCCCGGGGGTCATGATTTGAACAATTTAGAATCTACACTATACCAGGATGCTTCCACATAAGTTTTAGCTTTTCTGGCCCAGTGGTTCTTGAGAAGAAGATTTTCAAAGATTTTTCCTATATATTTCTATGTAAAACTTTGATACCCCATTGTGGCCCCGCCCTTCCCCCGGGGGTCATGATTTGAACAATTTAGAATCTACACTATACCAGGATGCTTCCACATAAGTTTCAGCTTTTCTGGCCCAGTGGTTCTTGAGAAGAAGATTTTCAAAGATTTTTCCTATATCTTTCTATGTAAAACTTTGATTCCCCATTGTGGCCCCACCCATCCCCCGGGGGTCACGATTTGAAAATTTAGAATCTACACTACCCCAGGATGCTTTAACATAAGTTTCAGCTTTTCTGGCCCAGTGGTTCTTGAGAAGAAGATATTCAAAGATTTTTCCTACATATTTCTATGTAAAACTTTGATACCCCATTGTGGCCCCGCCCTTCCCCCGGGGGTCATGATTTGAACAATTTAGAATCTACACTATACCAGAATGCTTCTATATAAGTTTCAGCTTTTCTGGCCCAGTGGTTCTTGAGAAGAAGATTTTCAATGATTTTTCCTATATATTTCTATATAAAACTTTGATTCCCCATTGTGGCCCCGCCCTTCCCCTGGGGGTCATGATTTGAACAATTTAGAATCTACACTACCCCAGAATGCTTCCACATAAGTTTCAGCTTTTCTGGCCCAGTGATTCTTGAGAAGAAGATTTTCAAAAATTTCCCTATGTATTTCTATGTAAAACTTCGATTCCCCATTGTGGCCCCGTCCTTCCCCCGGGGGTCATGATTTGAACAATTTAGAATCTACACTACCCCAGGATGCTTCCACATAAGTTTCAGCTTTACTGGCCCAGTGGTTCTTGAGAAGAAGATTTTTTAATGACCCCACCCTATTTTTGTCTTTTCTTGATTATCTCCCCTTGCGAGGGGATATGTCCCTTCATTTTAACAATTTAAATTCCCCTTTACCCAAGGATGCTTTGTACCAAGTTTGGTCAAAATTGGCCCAGTGGTTCTTGAGAAGAAGTCGAAAATGTGAAAAGTTTACAGACGGACAGACAGACAGACGGACAGACGGACGGACGGACGGACGACGGACAAAATGTGATCAGAAAAGCTCACTTGAGCCTTCGGCTCAGGTGAGCTAAAAATTGAGAACGAGAAATGTCAAGATATCTCAGGAAAATCCCAGGATACCTTGACTTCTCCTGGGCCTACAGGATTTACTTTAATTTCACTACTGAGCATTTGACTAAAAATTTAAACATATCATTTCAAAGCTAACCTTTATGAAATAAAAATTATTTTAAGTAATATAGAGAGAGATGGCATTTTCTAGGGAGTTGGATGGTCATTCACGATTTGAAAAAATGTCGATAAAAAATCTCCAGCTTTGAGACCCAAACTCCAACTGAAAAATTTCAAATCTCCAGTTGTGATTGTTCAGTTCTGTCACATGTATGCATGGGTGAAGTTTCATCAAAATCGGTGACCATGTGTGGCAACGAAGTTTAAGTGGTTACAGAGAATGGCTATTAAAACTTTAGGATCCCTCGTGGCTAGTAGAAGTTTTAGTAAAGTTTATACCACGCATGTATGTAGAAATTGTGAAATAAGCAAAACAACAAAGAAAACAATAAATTACATATTTTATATATTCATGTGAAAGAAATAATATGAAATAAATGCAACAGCCTGCTTTTTATATACCAAACTATGACATCCGATTATAATTGGTATAATCGCATCGGAAGCAGTAACCGATTCCAACCGATGATCGATTGTGAAAATTAACCGATGTCCCATCACTAGTGCTCTAATGGATTTCTAAATATTATTTTTTATGTGTGTTCAAAGACTTAAAATCACATAAGTACATGTAAACCAGAATGCGCAATTACGTAATGTCGAACGGTCATTGGATTTTATATGCACACTAGCACTGTAGGTAGGATTGATCGATAAAGTTCTGCCAAACCATAATT
Source organism: Saccostrea cuccullata (assembly GCF_032062105.1). NCBI lineage: Eukaryota > Metazoa > Mollusca > Bivalvia > Ostreida > Ostreidae > Saccostrea > Saccostrea cuccullata. The sequence goes on along the minus strand of NW_026932023.1, from coordinate 192,851 downwards.
TAATTAAACTATTGTTAGATGTTACCCGTTATTTATCATTAGCACCTTCAAAGTTTGGCTTCTATCGCCTCAAGATAAACAATGCAATCAAGCATGGCAATTGAGCTTGCAGACAATACCTGATTATGATTACTGTTTATCCAATACCTGATTATGATTACTGTTTATCCAAGTAACATTCTTTCAATGCATGACTTGTTTTAATATGAATAATATGCATAAATACTGCATTTCTTTTATTTAAAATAAAATTAAAATAAAATTTAACATTGTGTCACGTATGATTGTGTAACGGGAGAGAGAAAATGCAGCGGACCAGACCGGGATTCGAACCCGGGCCCCCTGAAACTCCGGTCAGGTGCTCTACCAACTGAGCTATCTGGCCACCGGCGATCGAATCCGGCTGACCGCCACATTCCTCCCTCCTTAAAGGTCTTTGGCCCTCCAAAGACCCCAACCCAGGCTCATCCCTGGCAGGTCTTTCACCTGTCAATTCCAGGGCATGGCACGGCACCAAATGTAACGGGAGAGGAGAAAATGCAGCGGACCAGACCGGGCCCCCTGAAACTCCGGTCAGGTGCTCTACCAACTGAGCTATCTGGCCACCGGCGATCGAATCCAGCTGACCGCCACAATTGCAACACCATGGTAAAGTTGACGAATGTTTACTTATATACAGGAGTGCTATTGTGTTTCGGTGCTTGACTAACCAAAAAGTCAAATACGGGCGTGGATGAAAAAAATAAAAATATCACATTTATATAGTTTAATGACAAGTGCAAGCACTAAAATTTATTTGCGCCAATGTATTCCCAATTGCGTTTGCGCTAAAATACTTATGTGCCAAATTTTCTTGTTTTACAGTATTTTTAGCCCCACTCTGAAGGAGAGGGGGTATACTGTTTTACCCTTGTGTGTCCAGCTGTGTGTCCATGTGTCTTTCCTGTCCATTACAAATTTTCTTGGCAGTTTTCTCAGCAAATACTCATCACAGATGATTGAAATTTCAGCACACCCAGTGTTTAGGCAAGCCATATTGTGGGATTCAATATTTTTTTGTTCAAATGTCAACTACTTGTTTATCCATGCATAAAATTCTGTCCATACCAAATTTCCATCACAGTTTTCTCAGCAGCTACTTAATATTGCAGATGATTAAAATTTTAGCAGATATGGTATTGACATTTTCACTTCGTACAAATTAATATTGTCAACATAAGATGGTACATTCACTCAAGTATATGCATCAATGAAATTCCTTAATTTAAGTGGAACTTATCCAATTCTTTTTAGCAAAAAGGAAAAGTGACGCTGCTTTAGACGACGTTATCATTCATGTGCCATAGTGTAAGGCAAAACAACAAGTATTTCACTTGTAAATTCCATGTACATTTGAAATTTAATATGGAGTTTGTTCCTGTTATTATGTGACAGAAAAGTTATTTTATTTATCTAGTTTGTAAATGTCATTCTTGTTTAAAATTACGCATAAGTTTAGATTCGTTTGAATCATTTCCAGTATTGACATTAAATGACATTTTTGATTTCCTCAGTTGCTGAGTTCCCATGCCACTTGTCCATTATTGGAATATCTCCATCAGGAATTCATTTCAAAGAATCAACAGCTTAAAGATCTTATCAAACAAAAACAGGTATATGTTATATGTTACATCCATAGATATGCACACATTATACAGTGAAATAATTTAATTTTAGTTGTAACATGTCATTTGATTGAATGAAAGATTTATTTTATATTGTATAACATAAGTTGCTGCATCACAATGAGTTATGTCAAACGTATTACTCCGCTTGACGTTGCTTTTAAAATATGCTCAATTTTAAAGCCATTTTTTGAGGAAAAATTGTTTTATTGTCTACACTGAAATTGAATTATAAGCAATGAAGCTGATTTTAACCTATGTTATATGATATAACATAACTTTGGGCAGTTTACGCTTTTTAGGTCACCTGAATAACTCAGGGTTATTGCTATCTGTCATGCGTCGTCTGTCATGTGTTATTATTTAAACATTTTCAGCTTCTTCCATGAAACCACTAAACAATTTTGGCATATAGCATCTATGGGTGAAGGGAAGTAAATATTATGAATTTCATGGCCCCTGCCTCCCTGAGTAGGGGGGAGGGGTGGGGCAAAAACCACTAAAATTAATTCAATCTTAATCTTCTTCTTTACTCCTGAACATTAAGCAGCCAAACTGTTAGTATGATTGTAATCAGCATTGAGCCCTCTACCAAAATTGTGAATTTCATGGCCCTTGGGTCAGGGGTTCTAGTGCTAGGGCAGGGCTAAATAAGTATATAGTGAAAATGCATGAATTCTTTGAACATCTTCTCTGTTCCTGGGTTTTATGAAAACAAACTAAATGCATAGTTATGTTGAGGAAGGTCGTGTCTTCCACAATTGTGAATTTCATGGCCTCTGGATCAGGGGTTCTGGTGTTAGGGTGGGCTCCATTGATTATAAAGTGAAAATGCATTAATTCTTTTAAGTCGTCTCTGCTCCTGGGTATTAATCCAATGAACTATGTACATAGGAATGATGAAGAAAGGTGCCTCTTCCAATATTGAATTTCATGGACCCTGGGTCAGGGTTTCTGGTTTTTAGGTTGGGCTCTATTGAGTATATAGTCAAAATGCATTAATGCTTTGAAAATCTCCTTTGTTACTGGGTATTATGCTGATGATTTAAGTACTTAGTTATGGTGAGCAAGCTTAAGTTTGCTTCTTCCAGAATTGTGAATTTCAAGGCCCTTGGGCAGGGGTACCTGGATGGGGTTGGGGGCTCTCATGATTTTATACTGAAAATGAATTAATGCTTTGAAATCTGCTCCTTGGTATTGATCGACCATTCATAACGAGCAAGGGTGCCTTTTCCAAAATTGTGGTGAAATGTGTGGCCAGGGGTTCTTGTGGGGTGGGGCATTTCTGATCATAAAGTGGAAATGCATATTTTCTTTGTTCCTCTGCTCTGTCTCTGGGTATTAAGTAATCAAAGTAAGCATGCAAAGTGTAAAGTTGTTATGAGCAATGGTGCCTCTTTCAAAATTGTGAATTTCATGGTCTCTGGTTTAAAACACGAACCAAATTCATTTGTTGGAAAGTCGTTACATGATACTCAGGTGACCTATAAGGCCCATGGGCCTCTTGTTTATAAACTGCTTTGTGGTTTATAAAGCATTAGCTGCCGTAAGTTATGTTATGTCGTATGACATAAGTTAAAATAAGCTTCATTCCTTAAATAACTAATTTTCATGCGGGAATATATTTTGTTGTTGTCAAGGCATGAAGAGAAATAACATTTTGTATACCATGGAATGTATTTTTTCCCTATTTTTAGCCTTGACCCTTTCCTTTGATCTTTGCTTGATGTTTTTAATTTATGTTTACTTTAGTTGAAAAGAAACTCAAAAAAAAAGTTTTTTATCAAACCTTACGTGCCATTTGACATTGATGAGATTTCATTTCAACTTCATCAACATTTCTTTACTTTGACCTTCCTTTGACTTTATTTTTCTTCATTAGTTATTTCCCTTTGCTTTCACCATTCATAATTAATCACTGTAAATACTGTATTTCTTATATCAATTTATTAAATTTTAAAGTACTCGCACAGTTTTTAATGATTATAGGTAGATTAATGATAGATGAAAAATGATGAGGCAATTGGCCTCCTGTTATTCTGTTCGGGCTAAATTTTATTAGATTTTGTACATTCAGAAATTTGTGTTCCCCTCTTTCTTCACTGAAAATGGGGGAGAAAGTAAGGGGATATTAATTCTGGTCTGTCTGTCTTTCTGTAACACTTTCATTTCCATAAGATATCTCAAGAAGCTTTTGAGCTAGCTCTTGTAAGGAAATTTTTACATAACAATACCCTGTAGTCAAAGAAAGACCCCTATTGGTTTTGAAGTCCAAAGGTCAAGGTCATAAATTCATACATTCTGTCTGTTTTTAAACTCATTTCTGTGCCATATTATATCTTGAGAAGCCTTTGATCTTTTGTAATGAAATTCTATACCACAACTCCCTATGGCGAAGACCCCTAATGCTTTTGAGGTCAAATAGTCAAGGTCATAAAATCAAACATTATATTTCTGTGTAAAACATTTCCAAGTGATATATCAAGAAGCTTTTGAGGTTTTTTAATCAAATTTTTTACCATAACTCCCTATGTCCCCACCCACCCCTCTTAAAGCGTATCCCCTCCAGCTCCCCTCTAGATCAGTGCAAGTGCTCTTCATTTTTTCCTTAAGTGGGGTGTCAGTTGAATTGATTATGTTAACCTGTGAACTATTTTTTTCAGTGGTTAATTCATCATGTAGCCACCCATACCGGGCTTCCTCCCACTATAGATAGCCTCTTTGAAGTGCAGGATCCTCTGTTTTGTGAGGTAACTCATCTAATGATGCAGTAAAACTTAAAATATGTATTCAAATAAAAAAAAATTGATGGACGATAATGAATTATCATGTGAAATCCATCTTCGCTAGCCAAGGGTTTCTGATAGCTACTCTCCTCATAATCCCTTGGTATACAGTGTTGAGAGAAGTTGTTTTTTTTTCTCGAGTTCTGATTGGGATTCCGTACACCCGGTCGACCAATCAGCAATTGTTTTTAGCCGGGCTTATTGCTCAAAGAGCAATTGCCGGCTTATGTGATCCTGTTCAAGGCAGGATGTTGACCCCATAGTCGCCATTTTAAAGTTACGTTCAAAAATATAGTTCTTACTCTCAACCGCTTTTGAGATGATACAAACGCTAAATAAAGCAACAAAAATAAAACGAAGTTTTATCTATATAATAATAAACATAAGAAGTAATGACTTTGAAAACTTCATAAGTCAAAGAACATAGTTCATTAGCGTTAGGATTTTTGATAATCAGTGTTACCGTAGTTCTCTACACATACGAGGTAAATCAGGAGAGGGAACCAGACTGGCCAGTTTGTTTACATTCAGCTGCGGTACCAGATTAATTCTGATTCTGACAAAATCAGACCGTGGTATTAGGATTGAAAAACTCACTGTCAGTGTCTTATCATTTATATTGATAGTTTTAAAATATTTTTTTCATCAGAATATAAACGTGATTCATGTAAGAAATCCATTCTACTCTGTAAATGAGCCCGGCTCTCTGTACTTCTGAGTACTTTGATTTGTAAATGACTATTTGCATTCGGGATACTTCTTGACTCTTTAATATTGGAAATGAAAAGGGCAAGTAAACAACGATTCGTAGGATAACATGCAATTCAATGAATATAGCTGTGGTGTCATCCAGTATCTTCTAAATAAATTATGTGATTAAGAATCTATATTGAAGCTTCAGATTTGTACTATAAATAATAAATAAACATAATTACTCAATTATTGTTTCTTAATTATTCTTGAAAAAAACTTTAATTTTTTATGGCGTGGAGCGAAGCTCGATCGTCATCTATTGATCAGTCAGATTTACGTGACCGAATGTTTCAGTGGATGCATCCGCGATAGAAAATAGCAACAGCTGTAAACCAATTTCTTTTAAAACGTTCACAATGAATAATAGCTTGAATATGGAATTACGTCAATTGTATCTTCAATTAATTCTACTACAAAAGAATGATATTATGTTTAATTTTTAGGCAAGAAAAACCTTATGGCTGTTGCGAATGAATTTCTACAGAGAGGTTGTGTCGAATGACATGAATAACATTTTGGGATGGATTACTGTAATACAAACAACCTTAAAAGTACTTGGACACAGATTTGAAGTTACTATTTTCTGTATAATATCACAACTTATATATTTTGATAGCATTTCACACAAAAATTAATTAAAATCTTATTTCGTTTAAAAGTTATTAAAACTTCAAATTTTTTGGCGGGTTTGATTTACACATCCTTGCACTTTCACAAATTTTAACTTTATTCTTAATCCTTAGGAAAAGTGGCAATCTTGAACTGCTATATTAATTTATTTTGTGTGAAATGCTATCAAAATATATAGTAAGAATTCCTGGCATACTCCTCAGAATAAATTAATTTCAGCTGCCTTTTATAGTTCCATTGTTTATTGGAAATCTCCTGAGTTAGCTCCTCCCACTTAATTAATAAACCCTGCCCACTGGGACTGCCTTCTGGGACTGCTGGGACTGCTGTGAGACTGCTTTAGCAGTCCCAGAAAGCAGTCCCCGGGACTGCTCTGGGACTGCTTTGTGTCAGGTTGGGTCTGGTCGGTACAGTAAAATAAATCATGTTTGGATGGTAAGATGCCATTCTTTTCACCTTTTTCAACATTTTTTAGACTTTCTATAATTGTAATTTGAAAGATTGAACAAATAAATGAATAATTTCTGGACTTCATAATATGTACCTAAATACTGGTATTTAGGTGTCCGTATCACGATAAGTATAACACAACAAAAATCGCGATATACCGGTATACCGATAAAATCGCACATCCCTAGTCACTCACTTGACCTATCTCAGATTTTTTGAAATTGTTTATCTTGTTCGACGCCATTGAAGCCTTTCAGGCTTTTGATTTTAAACAGGCGTCTTTATTTCTGTCGATGACGCAATCTGCATGTACCTGATAGATTCAAGATCACGTGACGAAAACAATCCTGTCTTTTGACTTCACCGTATGCCAAGGGATTATGAGGAGAGAAGCGTATCAGAAACCCTTGGTTAGCGAAGAAATCTGGCAATTTCTTTTCAGCAATTTCAGCTTTTGACAACTGTTGTCTTATTTTCTTAACTACTTAAAAATTCCAGTGAACTTTTGGAAAATTACAATCACAATATTTTACCAAAATCAACAGCTTATGAACTCAAAACTTTTCAACTTTATACACAACCATTCCCCCAGATGAATTAAAGTCTAGGCATTTTGCATATCAATGACAGCTGCTTTTTCAGTAAAATGGAACTTGTTAATTCACTTACCTTGTCATTGGTCATTTGCAAAATTAGTTTGTTAAAAACATGCTGATTGTACACACAAGTATTCTGAAGTTGGCATTAGAAAGATGTTTGAATTTTGATTGACAATAGCTATGTGATTTTTGGAGACCAGGTCTTCCAACAATCTATTGGAATTCACATGGGTACCAATTGCGCCCGTTACAATTTTTGTATTCATATGAAGCAGAATTTGTCTAAAATCTTATATACATGAAAAGAAGAAAACACTTGCTGTGGCCTTCAACTGGACATTTGAATATATCAACGATGCATTGTCAGTTAACATTGGTTATTTCCATTCTTATGAGCTTGAGATAAAAGATACCACGGAGTCTGAAACATCTGTTTCATATTTGGATATTTTACTTGAAAAGATGTTAATAGTGATCTAACAACCAAGCTCTATGATAAACATTATGACTTTAACTTTCCAATTGTCAGCTTCCCTAACTTGTGCAGCAATATACCTTCATCACCTGCATACAAGGTTTATATCTCTCAATTGTAGTTGTAAACTTTTTACATTTTCATCTTCTTCTCCAGAACTACTGAGCCAATTGAACTGAACTTGGCACAGAGTATCCTTGGGTGAATGGGATTTAAGTTTCTTCAAATAAAGGGCCACACACTCCTCCAAGGGGAGGTATTTACCAAATAGCAAAAATTTCATGACATCATTGAAAAATCTTATTCTCGAGAACCAATGGGCCAGGAAAGATGAAACTCATGTGGAATCAGTGTCAGGTAGTGAAGATTCAAATTTTTGTTCAAAACATAACCCCAAGGAGTAGGGTTGGGCCACAATGGACGATCAAAGTTTACATAGGAATATATTTGGAAAATCTTCAAAAATGGTCTTCTGTGAAGAACAGCAATGCTATGATTTGTCATATTTATATGAAAGTACAGTATAATTTGTCCAAACCGGCTATCGCCGGTTCCATAAAATTTGGCCGGTTTAGACAGAATCCGGAGTGCAGGAAAAATGCAGGAAAATATTAATTTTGAAAATTTCGTTGTTTATTTCGAGTACATCATATACATAATATAAAATGAAATTAAATTATGAAATCATTCAATATTTTGGAGTCTAGAAATTATAAAATAGTCTCACATGACTTACTGTATTTTCTTACGAAGTTTGAAAGTCGGGTGAAATGTTAGCTAAATCAAAATCTACAGGCACGCATTGTTTAGGCCTACTACTCGTATATATCAAGCGGACAGGGTTTCGCATGTCAAAGAGCTCATTCATTGTATAAACATGAATGGACAATTATTTACGATGTGCTATTCACTGGATTGAACTTTATTTTTTATGTAAAAAATTACGTCTTCCCCCACAGTGTTATGGCGCCATTTTGAAATGCGTTCGATTATCGATCCCGATTTATATTTTGATTTGTAAATCGCGTACATAACTTTTTGTGTTCATGTTATAATGTGGTAAAAAGAGTTAAACAAAGTTAAATGTTTAAAAATTGTAATTTAATCATATATTTTTTTAAAGTGGTTTGTGTCACCGCCGCATTTCACTGAGTTCGTAGAGTGGAGCTGCAATGGATGATCAAAGTTTTACATAGGAATTTTTAGGAAAAATCTTCTCAAGAACAACAATGCATGATTGGTCATATCTTCATCCTCAGGTGGTGTAGATTCAAGTTTGTTGAAATCATGACCCCAGGAGTAGGGTGGGGCTGCTATGGATGATCCATGTCAGTCGGTCTTAAGTGCTTGTAATGTCGGTCTTCAGTGCTTGTAATGTCGGTCTTCAGTGCTTGTAATGTCCATCTTCAGTGCTTGTAATGTCGGTCTTCAGTGCTTGTAATGTCCGTCTTCAGTGCATGTAATGTCGGTCTTCAGTACTTGTAATGTCCGTCTTCATTATTTTCATCTTTACATCCTTCCCTCTGTACATTCATCAAACTTTACATTCAGCTCTTTTTCAAAGAAACTGTCCTAGACGGCACAAGTCAGTACAAGATTGGTATAATATTAGTGAGATTTAATCAATTGTCACATCATTTTCCTTAACATTTACGGTATCGTAACTTTATCGTAATTTTGTCCATACTGTTCATTATTGTTTGTATAGCTCGGTTTAAGGGGGGACCTATGTCGTTCTACGTCAAGGCAGTGTTATGTGACGTCACAATAGCGACGTTTGTTTTTACCTGTTGATTTTTGCAACTGTGATATAGGCATAACATTGTTAATAATCAATAACGTACACAATTTACAAAAAGAAAATTTATTCATCATTAATAACAGTTTTATTTGATTTAAGGAGTTTGTTAATATTAGACTTCTCTTCCTTTGGTTAATAATTCATAGCAATTATAGTTGTAAAGAATTACGTCCATGATATGCTGATATATAAGTGCAAAAAGTTAAGATAAAATTCAGCAAAGAAAGCGGCTTAAATCAGGAAAATGTGTTTAATTTTATGTTTACCATTAATTGCATTTTCTGGATAAAACTAAGGAAAAAAAATAAGAAATGTACTAGTACCTATATTTGTTTATTTAATTGTAGTACATATAGATTTCATTGTATAAAGTCATTCCTAGGTACTGGTTTTTGACGGGGAAATGGGGGGGGGGGGGTTGAGAGAGATTGATTGGAATGAAGAAGAAAAGAATTAATCTAAATTAAATTATTTCTAATCGAAACAAAATGCTCGTTTTCGCAAAATGATTTTAAATGCAGATGTTTGACAGTGCTTACTTACCCTTTTTTTAGTGCAGAGAGGTCAATATTTATGACACAAGAGTACTACAATAAAAGAAAACGTCATATTTCTCGTTTATTTTATCATAAAGGTATACTTTTTTCTTTGTTAAAACAAAGAGATGAATCATTTCTTTCAAAAAATATGAATTAGAACATTTTCACACAAAGATTTTTTAAGATATTACCTGTTATGCATGTCGGAATTGTAAAAAATACGACAAGAAAAACGGGGTGATACTTACATTGTGCTCCAATATAATTTTTCATGCGAGATGAATTACAATGTATTTGGCTTCATTTTAAAGATAAAAGTCATATAAAATAAATGCCTGTTGATTTTAAATGGGATTTGACATTTTTGGTTCTTTTAAGCGCATATTTGGGGTAGAGCAATAATGTCTGAAAATAATCTATTTTTAGCATTTCACACTGTTTTTGCACGTGCTCCTGTGTAAAAATAAGCATATAAAGGTATTGTTTTTAATACCTTAAGATTAAGAGTAAGTGGTAAGGAAAGAAATGTCAAAGTTTTGAAAATTTCACACAAAGACTTTTTGGACATAGGTCCCCCCTTAAAAGAAATTATTCAAGATATTTTAATGAATATTCAAACATCAATATATATCTGTGAGAGCTTTTCAATTAAGTCTATGACCTTGCTAATATTTCTTTTATTTTATACATGTCTAGTCAATCTGATGTATTCTAATGATATCTCAAAAAGTAAAACCTGTAAGAAGTGAAGATTAGTTTGAAAGTGTTCAACTAATGACACTTGATCATTGATAAATTTAGATAATTATACCCCCCGCAAACGAAGTTTGGGGGGGTACATAGGAATCACCTTGTCCGTCTGTCCGTCCATCCGTCTGTCTAGCCGTCTGTCTAGCTGTACAAACATGTCCGGTTCATATCTTTCTTACGGAGGAACATTAGAATCTACTACTCCACACAAAGATTGCCCATCACCTAAGGGGGTGTCATGACCTTGACTCAAGGTCATTTGGAGATTCAAGGTCACTGGAAGAAAAATTTCATAATTCGTGTCCGGTCCATATCTTACTTATGGATAAACTTGGTAGGTTCTAATTTCAAACAAAGATTGCTTATGACCTAAGGGTGTGTCATGACCTTGACTGAAAGTCATTTGGGGAAGTTCAAGGTCACTGGAAGAAAAATTTCATAATTCATGTCTGGTCCATATCTTTCTTATGGATAAACTTGGTAGGTTCTAATTTCACACAAAGATTGCACATGACCTAAGGGTGTGTCATGACCTTGACCCAAGGTCATTTGGGGAAGTTCAAGGTCACTGGAAGAAAATTTCATAATTCGTGTCTGGTCCATATCTTTCTAATGGATAAACTTGGTAGGTTCTAATTTCACACAAAGATTGTTTATCACCTTAAGGTGTGTCATGACCTTGGGTCAAGGTCATTTGGGGAAGTTCAAGGTCACTGGAAGAAAAATTTCATAATTCCTGCCCGTTCCATATCTTTCTTATGGATAAACCTGGTAGGTTCTAATTTCACACAAAGATTGCACATGACCAAAGTGTGTGTCATGACCTTGGGTCAAGGTCATTTGGGGAAGTTCAAGGTCACTGGAAGAAAAATTTCATAATTCGTGTCCGTTCCATATCTTTCTTATGGATAAACCTGGTAGGTTGTAATTTCACACAAAGATTGCACATGACCAAAGGGTGTGTCATGACCTTGACCCAAGGTCATTTGGGGAAGTTCAAGGTCACTGGAAGAAAAATTTTATAATTCGTATCTGGTCCATATCTTTCTTATGGACAAACTTGGTAAGTTCTCATTTCACATAATGATTGCTCACTACCTTTGGATGTGTCATGATCTTGGGTCAAGGTCATTTGGGGAAGTTCAAGGTCACTGGAAGAAAAATTTTATAATTTGTGTCCAGTCCATATCTTTCTTATGCAAAACCTTGAATCTACTACTTCACACAAACATTGCTTACGACCTGAGGTTGTGTCATGACTTTGAACCAAGGTCATTTATGCAAGTTCAAGGTCACTGACAGAAAAAGTTCATAATTTGTGTCTTGTCCATATATTTAGTCTAATTTTTTTATTTGGCTGCGCCTTCGTTTCATTTATAAAAAATATAATGAGCAATTACATTTGCACTAAAAATGTTTTAGCATTTCTCTCTTCTCTTAGATCCATAAAATATTCATGATTTAACACTTCTGAAAAAACCGGGGGGGGGGGGGGGGGGGTGTATTTTGTCTCGTTTGGACAGTTCTAGTCATTTTAGTGTGAGTACAGTTTAATGTGTTTTAATCATCTTCTTTAGAGCCAACACAACATGATCAATACTACATCTGGTTGGTTGGCTGTTAATGGAACATTCCATGACATCATGGCACTGAGAGATTTGCCAAACAGCCTGCTATATCCTACCCCTCAAATGGCGCGACTACGGTCTGGTATATACTTACTACTTTATGTGTTTCCTAATGATAATAAAATATATACAAAGCAGTGTGATATATAGGTTGTAACTTAAACTTTTACAGGTGTTCTTCTTACAGAGATTGTGTCCAATATGAAAGCCAAAATAAATAAATCACTGGACACAGATTTAGTTCTTTATTCTGCTGTGAGTATAATTTGAGTTAAAACTTTACATGTATAAGTTACACAGAATAATTTAACACAAAGCTTTATTGATAATTGGAAGTGAGGTTTAATTTAATAAGGGTTTGTTCAGAAACAAATCTTTCATTAAGTATTTGCATATTTTGGATCAGAAGTTGTGCTCTATATGAAAAATTGAAAAAACACTTCAACTTTAGGTCATTTTTAAAGAAATTTACAGGATATGAGGAAACTGATGCATTTTATGACGTCATAATGCATTGAATAGAGGGAAAATTAGATTTAGATATGTGGTCTGCACCAACACTCCAAGTGATAAATACCGTATAAGTAGAATTTTTAGCAAGGATTTAATTTTGGCATTATCAGCAAGGGTGCTGATATCGCTAAAATTAGATATTGCTAAAAATCAATTGCGTTTTATTTCTAATAGCTACTTTAATGTGCATTTTAAAATCGCTAAATTGACATCTTGCTAAAAACAAATTACCAGATTTTAAAGACAAATCTCTAATTTTGCATCTCGCTAAAATTTCCACTTACACAGTACTGCATTTGCAACTAGCTAAACTGAGCAGATTTGATTTTTCAGAAATTCTCAGGGCCAATTAAGGCCCTAAGTGACTTTTCCTCTTTAGCAAATGAAATGCAGATTTCTTCCAAAAGAACAGTATGAAACAGTAAAAATTTGATGGCATCAGCTTTTCTAGAACCACTGTGCTAGAGAGGAAAGTCCTTATTGTGTTGAAAGATTAAAGTGTTAAGAAAGATTTAGATAAGTTTGTTTAGTTTATAGCTCTAAGGGAAATCATGTTCCTCAATAAGTGTAACATTGTTCTTATGACCATAAATCATATGCCAACTAGCAATTTTCTGGAGTTGCCTCAATGACTTGGGGATGATGGATAAGGGATTGTTTTTCTTTTTATTAGTATTACATTAGGAATCTTCTTTACAGGAATGAGTCTTACTGAGTTACATGCATTAATTCATATGAATTGTACATTAAAGTTTGTTAAAATCATGACATCTTGTGTGTAGGGTGGAATCATAGCTGAGATTTAAAGTTTTTGAGGCAATAATTTTTTTTTTCAGTACAATGTAGCTTTGATAAATGAGGCTTGGCTAAATTCCTTGTATTCATTGCAGCATGATGACACAATAGTTGGGTTGTTATCGGCTTTGAAGTACTTCAGGTACCCAGAATTCCCTGCCGTACAGCCTCAGTATTCAACGTCCATTGCCATAGAACTCCATGAAAAAGGCCCTTCTAACTTTGTTGTAAATGTTTACCTCAGAAATGAAACCAACTCTCCAAATCTTCGTCTCTTTCCTGTCCCCATTAAAGGTGAGATAAAGATAAAAACAATCAGCAAGCATAACCATTCATACTCGTTGACATCACTGTTAGGCAGGGCCCTGACTTAGGCATGCCAATTGCCCAATCTGTTTAAAATTCTTATTGTTGCTGTACAAACACCATCAGAATTTCAGATTGTAACAAAGATCTGATTTTAATCATATTGGCCAATTGCCAGGCTTACTATAAATAGCACAGAAGAAAAATAAACAAAAAGCCAAGCAGCATGGAAGCAGAAGCTTCCGATACACAAAATACTGTAGATTCCTTATTTTTCGGGAGTACTTACTTTCGTCAAATGGCTTTTTAACTTCAATTTGCGAGAATAAATATTCTTGAATGGACAGTTGATCAAGAAAATATATTGATTTCAGCACCATTAAAATATAAGTGATTAGTTTTATTTTGTAAGTGATGCTTCTTGCGAAATTACACGGTAATAAATTCCTTGCATATAACTAGGAATTTACAGTAGTCAAAGTGAGATACAATATTTCAACAAATAACCAACTTATTCTTAAGAAATGAAAATTGATATTTTTTGGTCAATTTGGATATCATTTAATAGAATTTACTCAGGTGACCTATTGCTATCTGTTTTCTTCCATCATCATCTGTCATGCATTAACGTTTAAACATTTTCAGCCTCATCTCTGGAACCACTGACCCAACTTCAACAATGAAATAAATTCATTGTTCTACATAATCTTAAGGAATAATCATATTCACGAGAATCAAATTTTCGCATGCACACTTTCTTGTGAAAATTATGCATGTCCCAAGTAATAATGCAAAAATAAAGTTCTTGCAAATAAAGAGTGATTTAAAGTATGCTATTTTATATTCAGGATGCAAAGATAGCTGCCCCTCTTCTCTCTTTACCAGTTTACTATTGGACATGTTGGTCAAAGATATCGAAACAGAATGCCAATTAGCAAAGCCTAGGTCCAAAGAAAGACAGGCTTCAGGTGAGTTAAACAGACACTTTAAGCAGAGCAAAACATTGGAGCATGTTTAACGTAAATAAGACTATTTTCCATGTGATCAGAAATTACCAGTACTTTTTATGGCGTCGAGCTTTAGCTCGGCGCACATATCGCTATGATGAAATCTCTGACTGTTCACCGCTTTCTTCATGCGCCAAATAATATAGTACTCAAACCAAGACCTTCATGTATCTGGCGTAGGAATATACATGCCACTTTAGCCCATAACTTTTGAGTGGGTAGGGATATGGCTTTCATATTTCACAGGTGTATTTCTTTAGACAAGAACTTTCTTTTGGTACAACCAAATTTGACCTTGTGACCTTGATCTTGGAGGTTGACCCACTTTAACCAAAAATTTCTGAACATTAATAATAGCTATAATTTCTGAATAGTTGGTGCTAGGGTTTTCATACTTGACAGGTTTATTCCTTGTGAGGAAACCTTTCATTGGGTATAAAAATATTTTACCTTGACCTTATAGAGTTTGGTCTATATATACACTATACAGATGTGTGCTAAAAGTGAAGATAAATTTATTTTTTCCCTGTATATTTCATTGAAAACAACATTTTGTAAAATCACTGGTATGACAACAATTCTTTACAGATTTTACCATTGTACCAATGATAATCCAAGAAATTGTTGTAGTCGATAAAAACAAGTTTTTATCTGATCAGCATCAATATTTTAAAAATATTGTAATTAAAGTGCGACATGAAAATTTAAAGGGGGAGGAAATAAGCACCTCCTTCAAATTTACCTAGTCTTGGAACCTCTGTCAATCATCTGAATTTAAGCCTGGGATTGGATACTTTGAATTGATTGACATTTAGTTGGCTTCTGTTGTGTATATCTTGTGTACCTTGTCTGGAGATCGTACCGGCCATCGAATTAACTTTCAGGCTTTTGATGCCTACCGCTTATGCCAACGTGATAAAGAAGCAATCAAATCGTTCTTTTCTTTTTTTAATTCATAAGAATATGCCATAAATATAATCAATCTATCAAATAATTAAATAAATGACAAGAAAATCATGGCTATTATAAATTTAATTTTAAACGGGAGGATTTCATATCACGATTACAATTGATAATTTTAATTTCCGTGTAAAAAAATGAGTTAACGTACATTTATTCCTCCATTAATTATACCCCACGCAACTAGTTGCTTGAGGTATAATGTTTTTGACCAGTCTGTCAGTGTGTCAGAGTGTCGGTCAGAGTGTCAGTCAGTCCTTTTTTTTTGTCAGCGCAACTCCTAATAAACCGCTGTACAGAATTTCGTCAAACTTTGCAGATATTTAGGACACACAATGTGTAGATGTGCATATTACCAGGAAATTCCGATTCCATTATTTTTTCCGGGAATTTCCGCACTTTTTAACTTAGGCATTTGGCCATACCTTGAATATAGAGATGAACAGTTTGTCAGCGCAACTCCTCATAAACCGCTGCACAGAATTTCGTCAAACTTTGCAGGTATTTAGGACACACAATGTGTAGATGTGCATATTACCAGGAAATTCCGATTTCATTATTTTTTCCGGGAATTTCCACACTTTTTAACTTAGGCATTTGGCCATACCTTGAATATAGAGATGAACAGTTTGTCAGCGCAACTCCTCATAAACCGCTGCACAGAATTTCGTCAAACTTTGCAGGTATTTAGGACACAATGTGTAGATGTGCATATTACCAGGAAATTCCGATTCCGTTATTTTTTCCGGGAATTTCCACACTTTTTAACTTAGATTTTTGGCCATACCTTTTATATAGAGATGAATAGTTTGTCAGCGCAACTCCTCATAAACCACTGCACAGAATTTTGTCAAACTTTGCAGATATTTAGGACACAGTGTGTAGATGTGCATATTACCAGGAAATTCCGATTCCTTTATTTTTTCTTAGAATTTCCACACTTTTCAACTTAGATTTTTGGCCATACCTTAAATATAGAGATGAGCATTTTGTCAGCACAACTCCTCATAAACCGCTGCACAGATTTTTGTCAAACTTTGGAGATATTTAAGACACAGTGTGTAGATGTGCGTATTACCAGGAAATTCCGATTCCTTTATTTTTCTGGGAATTTTGGCACTTTTCAAATTAGATTTTTGGCCATACCTTAAATATAGAGATGAACATTTTGTCAACGCAATTTCTCATAAACCGCTGCACAGATTTTTGTCAAACTTTGGAGATATTTTGGACACAGTGTGTAGATGTGCATATTACCAGGAAATTCTGATTCCTTTATTTTTCTGGGAATTTTGGCACTTTTCAAATTAGATTTTTGGCCATACCTTGAATATACAGATGAACATTTTGTCAGCGCGACCCCTCATAAACCGCTGCACAGAATTTCGTCAGACTTTGCAGACATTTAGGACACAATGTATAGATGTGCATTTTACCAGGAAATTCCGATTCCTTTATTTTTCTGTGAATTTCGGCACTTTACAACTTAGATTTTTGGGGATATCTTGAATATAGTGATGAACAGTTTGTCAGCGCAACTCCTCATAAACCGCTGCACAGAATTTCATCAAACTTTGCAGATATTTAGGACACAATTTGTAGATGTGCATATTACCAGGAAATTCCAATTCTTTCATTTTTTCCGGGATTTTCAGCACTTTGAGTTTTGGGGGAGCGTGGGGTATGTGAGCTTGCTCACTTTTTCTTTCATTAACAAAATAAAGCGACCTACGTTTGAAGCTAGTATCATGGAATTAAATAATATTATTTTTTAAAACAAGTATGACAACATTGTAACATTGTTCATGAGTCAAGCGAATTTATATTTATAAGACAAACCTGTATGTGTCGCTTTCATTCGAGACATGGTGACGAAGTTACGGTATAATAATAAGTTTTAGAAGAGAAATTACTCGGAATATAGCATCTTGCTTTTTATTTAATGTTTGAAATTAATAATGAATCCTGAAAGAAAAAAAATGATGCAGATGTTTAATTCCCATTTCATAGGTGTCGGGGAATCAACCCCGGTCCGAAGCCCCGGCCATTTTTACAGACCATGTGTTATGGAAAAATCAAGTAGGGTTTATCTTAGAAAGATATTTATTTAGACAGTAATATTTCTATTTCAACATTTTATTCTCAAAACATTGTTTTTAAGTTTCATTGTTATTTACCGAGAGACTGTTTTATGATTCACTTTCTTCTTTCGTTTTGCGTAGACGATGTGTAATTTGAATTACTTCCCTTTTTGTCACCAGATTACAACGTCAGATTTTGGTGCTAAATGTATTTTTGTTATAACACTTCATTAAGAAACACACTGTATATAAAAAATGCCGAATTATTAAAAATATCAATTATTTTAAAAGAAAGAAATTGAGAAGGATTCTGTCTGTTACAAAAAATGCTTTATTTCGCATTTCAATTCATGAGCTAAACATAAAAAAACGACCTCGGTTTACAAAGTCGTAGGAAAGCGCATACAGGTAATACACTCTAGGGCTCAGGTAACATCCTGTGTATATAGGTAGTATACACAAGCTAGCGTCATTCCCTCGGGGCTTCTCAGCCACTTTGATTAAGCTCCACCCCACACTAAACTTACCTGAGGAAAACCATACGGTTGAAAACCTCGGCCTTTAAGTCACATACTCACAATGAATTATATAATCAACATTGATCTTGAATTTTAGAACTGATGTTAAGTGAGGAATCATCTTTATGCCCCCGGATCGAAAGATCGGGGGTATATTGTTTTTGTCCTGTCTGTCTGTCTGTCTGTCTGTCTGTCTGTTTGTTTGTTTGTTTGTTTGTTTGTTTGTCCCCCAACTTTAACCTAGCCCATATTTATTGAGTGGTTGGGGCTATGGCTTTCATAATTCGTAGGTGTGTTACTTGTGACATGACCTTTCTTTGGGTACCACCAAATTTGACCTCTTGACCTTGACCTTGGAGTTTGACCTACTTTTATTCTATTTGTTATCAACTTTAACCTTCGCCATAACTTTTGAACAGATCGAGATAGAGACTTCATATTTAAAATGCATACTCCACTAAATAAGCACTTTCAACTGACACCAAGGACAATGACCTTTTGACCTTGACTGTGACCTATATGCTAAAAATAGATTTTTCGAACTTTCGGTATAACTTTTGAACCATAGGAGATAGATACTTTATATTTAGTATGCCTACTTCACTAATTAAGTGCTTTCAAACGACACAGAGGTCAATGACCTTGTGACCTTGACTGTAACCTTTATGCTAAGAATAGCTTTTTCGAATTTTGTTGCCGCCGGGGGCACAGTGTTTCACAAGCACATCTTGTTTTAATACTAAAACTGAATATGTAATGATCTTTTAGGGTTCATAAACCCTTTGCTTGCTTATATTAAATTTTTCTTTAACTTTTATGATTTTCCAAAGGAAATGTATATGCTTCTTAAAATACAAACTATTATAGCATGGCTTTCGGGGCAGAATTTGACAGAAAAGGCACTTCAACTTGACAAATTTATAAGGGAATAATAGACATTTGTGTCATTTAGGGTTATCTCTCTTATCAGAGTATCAATGTACCTTAAAAAAGATAACTATACATTTTCTGGTTTAAGTAATGAAATAAATAATGAATTTGGACAAAAATTGACCATTTGTCAGTGATTTTACAAAATGTTTTCAATGAAATATGTAAGGAAAAAATAAAATTATCTTCACTTTTGGTACAGATTTCAATCCTCGTGAAAAGCTGCCAAATGAGGGCATCAGTGTTTCACAAACACATCTAATGTTTTAATTCTGCATGTAATCCTTTTTTTCTTTTTTTTTCATTAAATTCATTCAAAACCTCCAAGCACATGTAAACAACAGAATTTTTTAACTTCATTTTCAGAGATAGACTACAAAGAGCTAGGTCCTATTGTGTTATCAATAATATTTGTTGTGGTTATGTCATTGACATTGTTATGCCGTTGAATTTCTCAAACCTGTAATAATTTTTTTTTTTTTCACTTTACCAGTTCAGAATGAATTTATATTGACTGATTTCCTTTTTTGTAATAAAAAAAAATTGTATGTTTATTTGAGTTTAGCTGTTATAAATCATTAACAAGAGGATCATTGGTTACAATTCTAACATGATTCGCCTAGCAGTAAACTTGGCCATTTTCAGAAAAGATTCTTTTTTATTATTCACAGAAATATATAGAGATTAATACATACCCTTTTCCATATCACATCCTGTTACAGATTGTGATGTGGAAAGGGTATGTATTATGTTGTTTATTACATACTTAAAAAATAAGGTCCGCCTTTTCATGAAAGTTGCAGGATAACCTCCTCTGTCTTGAAATGTTGTTTGAATTTTATCTTTCAAACAATATTTCAAGACAGAGGAGGTTATCCTGCATCATTCACAACAAGGACTTTATTTCTATTCTACTAATTTACAGCTATTATGGACAGATGATATAAACAAATTTTTTCTTTGAAAAAGATTTAATATCATGTTACAAGTTTAGAAATGTGGATGGTTCTTAGAATTTTTTCTCCTAAGAACTGGATTATGAAAAAGACTGGGAAAATATTAGTAATATTTCAATGAAAAAACAAATATAGACAAATCACATTCAGTAAAGGTTTACAGGTGAAAACAAATTTCAGAATATGTTAACATGGTGCTAAAAGTGTAATATAAACTTAAGAAAAATATACCAAGCCAGGTGAATTTCATTAGGAAAAGCTAAATGGTAAAAATCAGCCTATGTGATATTGCTAATTTTTTGTCATTTTGATCTTCCTCTTAAAATTCACCTGGCTTGGTATATTTTTCTAAAGTTTATATTACACTTTTAGCGCCAAGATAACATATTCTGAAATTTGTTTTCACCTGTAAACCTTTACTGAATGTGATTTGTCTAAATTTGTTTTTTTTTTATTGAAATATTACTAATATTTTCCAAGTCTATTTCATTTTCCATTTCTTCGGAGAAAAAATTATAAGAACTATCCACTTTTCTAAACTTGTGACATGATATTAAATCTTTTTCAAAGAAAAAAATTGTATCATCTGTCCTTAAATATAACTGATCTTTTCCTTTATAGAGAAATGTAGGTCACCATGTCTCGATTACTCTGTTCAATTTTACACCAGAAGATAAATTTGTTTGTTTACGTAATAGTAAGATCATATGAAGAGAAATCTTCGTCATGAAGAATGGGCGGAGCCTCGCTCCGCCCATTCTTCATGACGAAGATTTCTCTTCATATGATCTTACTGACTTAGAACAGAACCTCAGCCAATCAAATGATTGGATTAAAAATAAACTCCTCCCACGGCTGTGTCATATATAAGGCTCAACTTGACTGCTCGTTGTACATATCGAGCACGCAATCAATATCGAACACACACGGTTTCAGAATGGACTCCCAACCCAGTCAGGTTAGCACGAGATTATATGAAATAGCTTGATTTACTGGGGAAATGGTAAGGTGAAGATATTAAAGTTACTGGAACTAAATGAATACAACAATGTAACAAGAATCGTAATATCTATATTTATGAAAATTGATTGTGTTAAGATGACAAGGTCCTAGTCAGCAGGAGTGGGTATCGGTGTATAGTATCAAATAAAAAATTGTTGAAAATTGTGATTAAAATCTGTCTTCAAAGACAATGTTCTTCTCTGATATACATGACGATGGTTGTATTTTCTGTATGTACCTAAATGTGAAAAAAATAATATTCAGAAAGGCGACAAAAGATTACAGTGGGGAAAAAAGTGTAGCAAGGTTTAGAAAGTTTAAATATCATTGTAAACAGCACGTAGGTTTTGAATAGTTTGTTGAACAAAGACCAATGAAGACATACCCATTTAACTGTCAAGTGAACCAATCAGACACCGTTGAATTTTTCAGAAATAGAAGAATTCTTCGCGAGGAATGGAAGCATTTGATTGGCTGAATAAGTAGGTTATGTTCTAACTGCATATGGAAGGCAGATGATGAGTGCTTTAGCCTTTCATATTATCATAAATTTGTTTGTAGCATAAATTCTGATACGCTACTTTCCTCATGAACCCTTGGCATATGGTGTTGATAGAAGTTGGGTTTTTTTTATCGAGTTCTGATTAGGATTTGGTACGCCCGGTGTCGCATAATATACGTTCCGGGTAACTTGGCGTTCCGGCCGGAACGCTAAATACCTATAATATTGGTTCCGGGCCATAATAAACGTTCCGGCCCGCGTAAGATTGGTTTCGGCCGTAAAAAACGTTCCGGGCAACCAAGCACCCTATTAAACTCTCTATTTATATTTAATATTGGCTGTTAATTTTAATTTTCTTCTTTCTTTTATACTTTCGTATATGATACAGCAGGATTTAATCGTAAGACATACATAATTATGTGTTTACATTTCAAGTCGGAATATGCGGTCTTTTTACCAGAGACATTATATATTTATTGATGTCTCTGATTTAAATATTATATTAATCCATGAAATTCCAGTTGATTATTTTGATTCTTTGTAAACAAAAGAAGGTGTGAAACTTGTTTACATTGATATACCCCCCATCGTGCTGTTTTACGATAGACTTGACTTCTATCGATACGAATAATTGCTCAGTCTTGCGAATCGCCGTAAGCACACATGATCACCCTGATCAGATGATAATGGTGATAGATTAATCATATTTACCATAAAATACTTTAATTATTAGGTATAATATTTTAATTTCCTTACAATTTTTTAAACATCCATACATGTAGTTGCGTTTTTTTAAACCAAATATAAAATAAATTAAAATACAAGAACATAATGGGAAATGAGTGCATGCCGGATCTAAAAAGGGAATTTATAATTTAAGCATTTAATAAGAAGGAAAAGTGTTTCCCGTTTGTTGATTATTTTTCTTCGACAGGTGAAGTTTTTTGTTTTTTTTTTTTTTAATTTTAATGTTATATGTCAACAAAACATGCACATGATCAACTTGGAAATGTTTCAATGACACGGCTGAAAACGTTTGAATAAAATTCAACTCATTTTTATTTATGCACGTAAGTACAAGAACATTTGTATTCATTAGTAAAAATAACACTGAAGAAGAAATGTATTACAGACACAGATCTGTATTTTACTAATTATATGAATAGCATTGTGAAGTCTGCTCACTCACCCCCCCCCCCTCACACACACACACACACACCCCTTCCCCTGCAGTAAACAGTAGACAAAAAACTTGATTTGCTTGGTATAAAATTTTCTATATTTTAATTAACAATTTGTTGAATGTGTTCAACAAACAAAGGAGTCTTAGTGGGGAAGGCAACCGCGAACGTTTGTTCTATCGCCTACCTGATTTTTCAAAAGACATCTTTGAATGACTAATCCTATAGATATAATAGATTTCCGCTCTAGAACTCGATGGGAATGTAAAATCTTAATTTAAAATGAAAACCTGCAGGCATGCTTATGAAGCTATCTTAGGACTAAGACATCTCTTAAGACGAACTTACGACATATCTGAGGCCATCGAAGCTATCCTATCTTAGGAGACCTCCTAATCTTAGTCCTAACTTTAAGATGACTGCGGACAACAATTAAGAATGTTTTTTGTATAAATAAATCAACTATTTACTGTAAATTAATGATTTCTTTAATGAACTAAATCCATTTATGAACATCATACCGTGTGAATATATGTATATACCTGTACAAATAGAAATGGAGAGAACAGTTAATAAGAATGCGCTCATTGACATGTATGCATTTAAAGATTAAAACATCAAAAAAGATTTATTCAAGCCCTTTCCAAGTAGATAAAAATATACAATTTATTGTTTTTTATTGGGACAAAAACGGAGGGATAGGGGGGATACATTCAAAAGATCTAAACCAATCTGCTGCATTTATTGGTTTAAGCCGATGTAAATAATAAAAACAGCAGAGAAACAACACATATTCAAAAAATTAAAGAAAGTTTATAGAGGTGACTTCCTCTTCGTGGAAGAGAGAGAGAGAGAGAGTTTGTTGATCAACTTGGACAAAGAACAAGAAAAGATGTTACATGATGCCTTATATCTTTTCTAAAATACTTATCCAATTGGAGAAGGGGTAACACTAGCGCAGCTACATGAACATTATTGCAGTTTACCTTTAACCTACATGTACCTGTGTAAATGTACATTTTTTTTAACCTTCATGTATTTATTTAATATTTTTTTTCTCCGAAGCAGTTGAGATTATTTCAATATAATGACATTGGCGTCAGAAGCAAATTGAAAGAGGGGGGGCGGCTTAAGTGAAAGAAAAAAATCAAACCTACAAAAAAAATTCTTGACAAGCAAAAAAGGAAAATGTGTCAATTGTCTAAACACGAAAATTCTATTTCGTGGGGGTTGGGGTTGGGGTTGGGGTTATGATAGAACTTCTTCCAGTGCCAGTATTTTTTCCAAACACTACCATTTACCCTTTTTTAAACTCAACTGCAACGTGTCGGTTGAAAAAGTGTGTGTGTGTGTGGGGGGGGGGGGGGGGGGTTAAACCTACGCCCCAATGTACGATGTCTATATTATGCCTATTTTTGCAAAAAAAAAGTGGGGGCTAAGCCTCCCTACTCCCACCCCCTCCGGTTCCGACGCCTATGAATGGCATGTATAAAACGATCATATTTTTACCAACTTCATCGTGTTTTATGTATTCAAACACCCATGCAGAAATAATTATTTTTACCACATATCTTAAGCGGTTGGTGGTTAGGACATTCCTCGAGGTAACACTAACGTGCATTTTAATTCCTTTAAAACAAAGAAATAGCAAAAAAAAAAAAAAAAAAAAGAGGAAAGAAAAGAAAAGAAAAAAAAATAATTTTTTTTTTTTTTAGAAAACTTGATCGTATTAAATAAAAAGCCGAGCCAGTCAACATATATTGTCTTTACTTTTCATATCTCAATTATTACTATTTTTTTTCTTCCGACGATTAAAAAAATTATCATTTTCATTAACTACACGTGCTTGGCTTTTTGGTATTAAAGGGAATAAACCATACTCGTATTCTTATGTTTTCATGTTTATTTCATTACAGAATAAATCACATCATCATGAAATACATGTACTGTACCTACAAGTAGTATGAAGATTAATTTAGAAGAAAATAAACCATACGTAACATTCTTCAACAGTGAATCATAAACATATATCATGCCATTTCATCAATAATATCTAATTATGAAAAAAAATCTTTAATTATGAGGAATGGAAGCCCTGTTTGAGCCTCGACTTGTCAACACGTGTAATATCATTTAAACAGAGAATTTAATTCCGTAAATATATAATTATCAATATTTGTTCTTTACTTTTATCGAATTCTGAAATAAAAAATTTATCAATTAATTAATTCTTTGACATTGTGTTTCTTTAAATGTTAGTCTTTCGTAAACCCGGTCTTAAATTGTTTATCTCCTAACCATGCTCTTAACCTGTCTTTACGGGTTTGCGTGCATTGAAGCGAGAGATTCACACCTGGCATGCACTAAATAAACAAAAGGAATTGAGTTGTAGATAACCGATTTGTATACATAAGATAAACAAAGCCTTATAATGCGACCAAAGTCATGTGTATCAGAAAGAGTATCATCAGGCTATTTATTCAGCTATTTTTTAAAATTGCTAAGTACAAAACATTGCGCGACGCACGAAAATAGAATGTCGCTGCGTGATGCTAAAACCTCAAGAAAACCCCCCACTAATTCCATGACTCAATGTGGAATGAAATCTGGACAGATACCGCGATTCGAAGATCGAACTCATGGCCGGAACCTATATTACAGTAAAATCCGGAACCAATATTATGATTTTAAGGTTCCGGCCGGAACGTGAAATACCCGGAACGAATATTATGCGACACCGGTCAACCAATCAGCAATTGTTTTTTGTAAATGACTATATTTGCGTTCGGGATACTTCTTGACTCTTTAATCTCGGAAATGAAAAACGCAAGTAAACAACGATCTGTAAGAGAACATGCAATTCTCTGAATAGCTATGGTGTCATCCAATATCTTCTAAATATGTGATTAAGAATCTATATTGAAGCTTCCAATTTGTACTATAAATAATAAATAAACATAACTCAATTATTTCTTGTTAATAATTCTTGAAAAAACTTTGATATAATTTTTTTTAAACACGTGTCTTTATTTCTGTCGATAACGCAATCTGTGCATACCTAATAGATTCGAGATCATGTGATGAAAACACTGTCTTTAGACTTCACCCTATGCCAAGGGTTCATGAGGAGAGTAGCATATCAGAAACCCTTGGCTAGTGAAGATGTGTTTAGACAGTGAAAGACAAAATCTAAATATTAAGTATTTCATTCTAGAGTCAAATATTTATTTCAACTGCATGGGTTTAGTACATGTTTCTGATCTGATAATTTTTTTATGCTTTTCCTGATTTATTTGAGAATAATGTCTGTGGCATTTCTTTGATCTCAGTAATAATCATAGAAGTAAAGCAGCACACATCAACTTGAGAAATATTTTTATCTAACGAGTTGTGTGATTTTATCCCCGAGCCTTGGCGGGTTGGATAAAAATCATATTATCCAACTACAAATCATGGGAGATTCTTTTTACCCCATGTTTTATACATCACTATCAAAGTTTTACACTATCTTAAAGTTTATATAAAACTCTGCTTCACTTTACATGATCACTCTTACGCAAAGCCCATTGTGATATCACAATTAACTGTAGGATATAAAAAAAAATATCCAATTAGTCATATCAATGGGATAAAGGGGTAAACATGGGATAATATGCATATTCTCCGTTTTCTCCCACTTGCATTTATTACATCTACCATATAATCCCTATTAACTGCCCTGGGCACTTAGAAAATTGCAAAAAGGGGGCGGTTATTTTGGTATTCTCTTTATAATATTTAATGTCATCTTCTAACTTTAAAAAATTCAAAGAACCACTAAAACTAGAACTGTCCAAACGGGACAAAATATCCCCCGCTGGGTTTTTCAGAAGTAAGTTTTTCCATAAGAAAGATATTGACCGTACACGAACTATGAAATTTTTCTTCCAGTGAACTTCCCCAAATGACCTTGGGTCAAGGTCATGACACACCCTTAAGTTATAGGCAATCTTTATGTGAAATGAGAACCTACCAAGTTTATCCATAAGAAAGAAATAGACCGGACATGAATTATGAAATTTTTCTTCCAGTGACCTTGAACTTCCCCAAATGACCTTGGGTCAAGGTTATGACACACCCGTGGGCTATGGGCAATCTTTGTGTGAAATGAGAACCTACCAAGTTTATCCATAAGAAAGATATGGACCGGACACAAATTATGAAATTTTACTTCCAGTGACCTTGAACTTCCCCAAATGACCTTGGGTCAAGGTCATGACACAACCTTGGGCTATGGGCAATCTTTGTGTGAAATGAGAACCTACCAAGTTTATCCATAAGAAAGATATGGACCGGACACGAATTATGAAATTTTTCTTCCAGTGACTTTGAACTTCCCCAAATGACCTTGGGTCAAGGTTATGACACACCCTTAGGTCATGGGCAATCTTTGTGTGGAGTTGTAGATTCTAATGTTTCTCTTTAAGAAAGATATGGACCAGACACGTTTGCACAGACAGACGGACGTACGGACAGCTAGACAGCTAGACAGACAGACAGACAGACGGACAAGGTGATTCCTATATACCCCCCCAAACTTCGTTTGCGGGGGGGTATAATAATGTTGAACTTTACTTTAAGTGAAGATAATCCACCCAAATTATGCTATATGAGTAATTTTCCACCAATAAATTGAATAAAGTGCCACGCCACAGCATGATACAATTATCTTAAACAGTTTAAAGTGCAAGAAAATCTTATGTCAACCTTGATTTTACATTATTGTCAATCTCAGAATCATAATCCGAGTATCCTTCCGATTCAGGATTGTTCTGATCGGAAATCAGTTCGACTATGTCTGATCTTAGCCCTCGAAATCCTGCTGTTATAGTGTTTGTTAACATATCAAAACACTTAGCTAAGTTATCCATGTTTTGAGTAGAATTTCTCTTTTCGACAAGAATGTTCTCATTCAAATCACTAACCTCGTTTCGTGGAGAAGTGATATTCTTAGCAGTACTACTACTAGCATTTGGCGTATCCTGTTTTTCTTGTGCACAGGTAGAATTTTTTGTAACAGTTGCCGAACGTATCCGTTCAAAAACATTTTCACTTGAAATGTTATTCAGGGGAATTTTAACTGGCACTGATATTGTCTCCCGATCTGTGCTTTTCCCCCGATCTGATTTTTTCAACATGGCGGATGCCATGATAAGTTGATAACACCACGTGTGATGAAAATCCAAAAAATCACAAATGAAATCTGTCTACGACAGATAAAGATACTTCACCCAAAAAATATATATATTTGTCTACAACAAATTTGGTGAAAAAAGTTGAACTCTTGTATGATACACCGTTCACAACGGTAATGAGCTCTTCTAAAAAAATTGCGCCCTATTACTTCGAGCAGAAGCAACGCACTGACCCTATTACGCAGACGTAATGCTATCTCACGTGATTCCCTTGGTATGATGACGTAACAGAATTGAATAAAGTGCCACGCCACAGCATGATACGCCCGTCAAAAAATTACAATTATCTTAAACAGTTTAAAGTGCAAGAAAATCTTATGTCAACCTTGATTTTAAGATTTTCCATGATTTTTCCACTCCTTAAAATATTTGTTTATCCATCTCCTGTGGTGTAGGCTTTGATTATAACAAATATTGTATCATTCATAGATTTCTATACTGGTTGTGTTAGACCTTGCCAAATGCCCATCATATTAAAAAATATCAAATTAGTCTTAACAACTTAATCTATACCTTATTAATTTTGAAAATAAAAGGCTGGCCATCAAATATAAACTGACCAGCAGTTCTTCTGTCTAATTCCCAAAGGATACAGATAAGACAATGCACTGAATATAGCTTTCCTACATTGAACACATTAATTAATCTTTAACTGGATGCTTGTCTACTCATTACTCCCAAGAGATTATTGGATCTGCACTATCTACCATAAAACAATTTTAAAACATCTAAAACATCAATTCTTTTTTTTAGATTTAATGTCAAACAGGTTTTAATATGCAATTCATATGGACAAGCTGATTCCACCCCCACCCAATAAAATTAGTTTTTAAGTGCATAATATTATGTAATATATCAAAATAGTTTAAAATGCAATATCAAATTAGTTTTAATCACTTTTCATCAAATTCATTTTAAAACTTAAGCTAGCCAACAAGAGCTATTTTTAATCCAACAGACTAACCCCATTTGCCTTATACCCAGTGGGATATAGATAGCACTGATGCTCTACCAGCTACTCCTCACACTAAACTCATTAATTTCTCTCTCTAATTTGACGTGCAATTTTCTGTTATCAAAATTCTTCTTGCCCAGTGCTTGATAACTACACTCATGGGAGTGGTGGAATTTCTCTAACATACATTATATTTGTTATAGATTGCTGTCAAGCATGCTAAAAAAAAATAAGTATTTTCTTGATTTAACATTTTTTAAATAGGGATAGTGCAATACTCTTACATTTTTTGGAGTGTGTAAATGAAAAGAAAAAAAAGACACATTTTTTAAAAAATTTCACATAAATTAAAGGTCACAGTGACCTTGAAATAGGCCGCGACACACCTTCCACCTAAGATGCATAAACTGGCCAAGTTTGATGATTCTAAGTCTAATAGTTTTCTAGTTATGGACCGGACAGGATTTTTCCATATTTGGCTATAATGTTTTAATTATAGGTCAGAGCGACCTACTTTTTGTGCGCGACACACCTTCTACCCAAGATGTATCAGCTGACAAAGTTTGATAACTCTAGGCCTTATAGTATTAAAGTTATGAGCCGGACACGAGAAAAGCTAACAGATGGACAGAGGGACGGACACGAAGCCTATAACATAATACGTCCCGTCTTAAGACGGGCGTATAAAAATAGACAAGTTACATTTTCATTTTCTTCAAATTTTGGCAGACTTTTGATACGATTCTAGATGATTTTAATCACTGTACAGGGGGCCCTTATTTTCTGATAATTGAAAAAAGACCTAGGGGGCGCTTATACGAGCAGGGGCGGTTAATAGGGATTATACGGTATTGCATCCATAGGACTGCAGATGCAACATCTTCTGCTATGAGTGCAAAAAAAAGATCTTGTGACATGAAAGGCATTAGCGCCATCAAGATCCCTCAAAGCTCAATGGCCCTGAGTACCGAGTAAAGGCCTAGATTTGAGGGCCATCACCAGTATATGGTGACATCTTTATAGGAGTGAAATATTTTTGAATGGGACATAAAAAAATGTATACAATCAATATAATATTTATGTTGTTTATTAACATAATTATATTTGAACAATTAAGCAAGGTGGAAAATAAGATAATGAAACATATATTAATTAAATACTCAATTTTGAATGATTGTTAATACAGTACAGACCGGACACAACCTAACACCAGAGAGAACCCAAAGCGGATCCGGGTTCGCTTCCTGGGTTCCCTTGGGGTCTGCTTCGGGTTCGCTTTTAGAAATTTGGGGACAGCTCTGGGTGTGCTTTGGGTGCACTCCGGGTTGGCTCAGGGGTCAGCGCTGGGTCCGCTAGAGCGAGCTCGGCGTTCACTTTCTGGAACCGCTTTAAGCACTGATGCGTGAAGCGAACCCTGCTTTAATCTCACCGCCATTAGACCCCGCCCCTTGTATATTCCGATACAGTACTGGGTTTGTGGATTGATCATTGTAAGTTGTTTATGCGGCGATCAAATCAAAATTGTAAACAGTGACATTATGGAGAACATTGATAAATTTTCCAAAATTCAACTGTACATTCAACATAGATTTACATGTATAATTTATTTTCTTGATTTCTCCGATCTCGGATTTTCGATCCCGAGAAGTTCAAAGTTATTAATAAACAGTGGGTTATTAGGCATTTATTTTTCTTTAGTTATAAGGTAAAAACAAAAAACAGAAGAGGAAGAATAAAGGTTTTAATTGACTTTCAGTGTATTGAATGGTGTATAAGTGAAACTGATGTTAGCATCTAAATAAAATTCCTTTGCGTTATATATTTTAAAATTATATTTCTTATTCCTTAAGTTTTGCTAAATCTTAGTTTAAATCTTTGCCAAACACGTGAATTATGATATCGCATCTATAAATTACATGTAACCTTTTACACATTATATATGTAGATTTTATTTATAGTAGTTACACATTAAAAGTTCGTAATAAATATTTAGCAGACATTTTTTAAAAAAAATTATATCAGATCTTTTTCACGCTCAGAATTATGGAGCGAGTATGATTTTAATCAGAATGAAAAAAAAATAAAATGACAAATAATAATCGTTCACCCGCTAAGAATATATTAATATCCCCCAACTTCACTGACACGCATTAATGGAATTAAAAATTATCTTTAAAAAATATTTCTAAATACAGTGTATTTAAAAATAAATACAAGAAACATCGAGAGAGAGAGAGAGAGAGAGAGAGAGGTCTTAACTGTAAACTCTCATCATTAGACTAGATTTTAATAATAAAGCCTGATAATTTTTTCTTAAATTACTATGATTCATCCTCCCAATCCTGTACTCAAATTGTTTTCTATAAGCTAGCTGCAGCTTTTTAGCTCACCTGAGCCGAAGGCTCAAGTGAGCTTTTCTGATCAAAATTTGTCCGTTGTCTGTCGTTGTAGTCGTTGTCGTCGTCGTAAACTTTTCACATTTTCATCTTCTTCTCAAGAACCACTGGGCCAATTTCAACCAAACTTGGCACAAAGTATCCTTGGGTGAAGGGGATACAAGTTTGTTCAAATGAAGGGCTGTGCCCTTTTCCAAGGGGAGATAATCATGAATTTGTTAAAAATTAATGGCATTTTTAAAAAATCTTCTTGTCAACAACTGCTGGGCCAGGAAAGATGAAACTCATGTGGAAGCATCCTCAGGTTGTGTAGATTCAAGTTTGTTCAAATCATGACCCCCGGGGCAAGGCTGGGGCCAAAATGGCCGACCCAAGTTTTACATAGGAATATATAGGAAAAATCTTTAAAAAATATTCTTCTCCAGAACCACTGGGCCAGGAAAGATGAAACTCATGTGGAATCATCCTCAGGTAGTGTAGATTCAAGTTTGTTCAAATCATGACCCCCAGGGCTAGGGCGGGGCCAAAATGGCCGACCCAAGTTTTACATAGGAATATATAGGAAAAATCTTTAAAAATCTTCTTCTCAAGAACCACTGGGCCAGGAAAGATGAAACTCATGTGGAATCATCCTCAGGTAGTGTAGATTCAAGTTTGTTCAAATCATGACCCCCGGGGCAAGGCTGGGGCCAAAATGGCTGACCCAAGTTTTACATAAGAATATATAGGAAAAATCTTTAAAAATCTTCTTCTCAAGAACCACTGGGCCAGGAAAGATGAAACTCATGTGGAATCATCCTCAGGTAGTGTAGATCAAATCATGACCCCCGGGGCAAGGGTGGGGCCAAAATGGCCGACTCAAGTTTTACATAGGAATATATAGGAAAAATCTTTAAAAATCTTCTTCTCAAGAACCACTGGGCCAGGAAAGATGAAACTCATGTGGAATCATCCTCAGGTAGTGTAAATTCAAGTTTGTTCAAATCATGAGACCCGGGGCTAGGGCAGGTCCAAAATGGCCGACCCAAGTTTTACATAAGAATATATAGGAAATATCTTTAAAAATCCTTCTCAAGAACCACTGGGCCAGGAAAGATGAAACTCATGTGGAATCATCCTCAGGTAGTGTAGATTCAAGTTTGTTCAAATCATGATCCCCGGGGCTAGGATGGGGCCAAAATGGCCGACCCAAGTTTTACATAGGGATATATAGGGAGACCTTTTAAAATCTTCTTTTCAAGTACAGTGGACCCTCATTTATCCGGACACTTTGGTTCCCAGTCAATTTGTCCGGATATGTGAAGCATCCGGATATCTGAATCACCAGTTAAACAAGATAGAATAACATTTAAAAATTTCGTTCCAAAGAAAAATCGTCCGGCGTCCAGATATCTGAAGGTCCACTGTACTTCAAAGCTATGATTAGTGATTTTTATATGGAATCATCCTCAGGTAGTGTTGATTCTAGTTTGTTCAAATGATGAAAGCCTGGAGGGGGGGGGGTTAAATTCAAGCCCGATGTGCTCAGGTGAGCGCTGTGGCCCCTGGGCCTCTTGTTTAGCTCACCTGAGCTGAAGGCTCAAGTGAGCTTTTCTGATCAAAATTTGTCCGTTGTCTGTCATCGTTGTCTGTCGTCGTTGTCATTAACTTTTCACATTTTCATCTTCTTCTCAAGAACCACTGTGCCAATTTCAACCAAACTTGCCACAAAGTATCCTTAGGTGAAAGGGATTCAAGTTTCTTCAGATGAAGGGCCACAACCTTTTCCAAGGGGAGATAATTATGAATTAGAAAAAAAATAATGGCATTTTTAAAAAATCTTCTTCTCAAGAACCACTGGGCCAGGAAAGATGAAACTCATGTGGAATCATCCTCAGGTTTAGATTCCTTTATTCAAATCATGACCTTTAGTGCATAGTAGTTTAGATTCAAGTTTATTCAAATCATGACCCCCGGGGCTAGGATGGGGCCAAAATGGCCGACCCAATTTTTACATAGGAAGATATAGGAAAAATCTTTAAAAATCTTCTTCCCAAGAACCATTGGACCAGGAAAGAAGAAACTCATGTGGAATAATCCTAAGGTAGTGTAGATTTAAGTTTCTTCAAATCATGACCCCTGGAGGTAGGGTTGGGCCAAAATGGCCGACCCAAGTTTTACATAGGAAGATATTGGAAAAATCTTTAAATATCTTCTTCTCAAGAACTACTTAGCCAGGAAAGATTGATTGATTGATTGATTGTATACTGTTTAACGTCCCTCTCCAGAATATTGCACTGATATGGAGACGTCACCATTGCTGGTGAAGGGCTGCAAATTTAGGAATATGCTCGGCACTTACGGCCTTTGAGCAGGGAGGGATCTTTATCATGCCACACCTGCTGTGACACGGGGCCTCGGTTTATACGGTCTCATCGGATGGACCGCCCCATTTAGTCGCCTTTTACGACAAGCAAGGGGGTACTGAGGACCTATTCTAACCCGGATCCCAGTGGGGCAGCCAGGAAAGATGAAACTCATGTGGAATCATCCTCAGGTAGTGGCGATTCAAGTTTGTTCAAATCATGACCCCCAGGGCTAGGGTGGGGCCAAATTGTCTGACCCAAGTTTACATAGGAATATATATAGGAAAAATCTTTAAAAATCTTCTTCCCAAGAACCACTGGGCAGAAAAGATGAAACTCATGTAAAATTACCCTCAGGTAGTGTAGATTCAAGTTTGTTCAAATCATGACCCCTGGGACTAGGGTGGGGCCAAATGGCCGACCCAAGTTTTACATAGGGATATATAGGGAAACCTTTTGAAATCTTCCTTTCAAGTACTTCAAAGCCATGATTAGTGATATTTATATGGAATCATCCTCAGGTAGTGTAGATTCTAGTTTGTTCAAATCATGAACCCCTGGGGGGTTAAAATTCAAGCCCCCCCCACCTCAGTAAACTTTCAGTGCTGATCTAATATGTGCTTTTTTTCTAGCTGATGTGCTCAGGTGAGCGCTGTGGCCCCTGGGCCTCTTGTTTTTAAAAAAAAAAAAACAGGAAGATATGCATGTAATTTTTTCATGCCCAGTTAAGAAGATCAATAATTTTGATGTGAATTTTGAATAATTAAAGGAATACGTAAATTGAGAAATGGAAATAAAATAATTGAATAATGGGCATGTAAATATTCTTGTAGAGTAAGTATCTTGAGATGATGAAATTTTACAATAATTGTCAAAAAAGTAACTATTTTTCTTCTCTCCTGTTTTTGTCAGTAAAAATTGTAATACCAGTTATTGATTTACTTTTTTACGCATTGACTGATGAATTTACCCAATTTATTTACCCATGGACTTTAAATAATGGTATAAAAAAAATCTGAAGAAAATAAATACGTAAATATTCATGTATCATTCTACGTGGAAATTAAAATATATAATTTATATATTAATTGCTTGAATAAAAAAAGACAATATATATATAAATATAAAATACAACCCGGAGAATTAAAATAAATTTAAAATAATAGTTTAATTATCATAATAGATCTATACTGCACATTCACACGTTTTGCTTGTATGTACAGTGTTTGGATTTATATCGAATTAAATCAACACGTTCGATCTTTTATCCCAATCGACGGATCAATATGCTATTTTGATAGGTTGACGCGCTGATTGGTTAATCGCTAATCCTGATTGACAACTCTGTAAAGAAATACCGAACGCCTGTTCCCTCTCTGAGACCGCTATTGAGTTTGGGGTTCGCTCTCTGGGTTTGCTCGGGGTCCGCTACGGGTTTGCTTTGGGTGCGCTCCAGGTTCGCTCGGGGTCAGCCCTAGCAGACCCCAAGTGAACCCGAAGCGGAGCCAGAGAGCCAACCCGTGCGCTCAAATCGCTTTCTGTTAGGTTGTGTCCGGTCGGTACTGTAGTTGATACTATTGTTTGTTTACAACAATATTTTAAAAAGATATTAGCTATTTATGGTTAATCCAGAGGAACTTTCCTTACTTTTAGGGGACTCCTTTACGGGGGTTGCTGTTTTGGGAGCACTGACAGGACTCTTCCTGGTTATTTTGGTTGGAGCCTACTGGATTTACTGTAAACAAAAAAATAATACTACATACCAGCTTATACCACTGACGGAGGAGCCCTGAAGAAGGACAAACTACTAAGAATATTGAGGAAGTGTTCATGGATCCATCGTTGACCAGCAAATTTATTGTTTACAAATTGCAAAGGTTTTAACTACTCGGGACATAAGAAAATATTGTCTAACTAAAATCATGTGAACCTTTCACAGTTTGATAAAAAGTGATTTACTGAAAATATTGTCTAACTAATATCGTGTGAACCTTTTACAGTTTGATACTGTGGGGACTACTGGGGAGCTGAAGACCTCATTGGTTATTATGTCACAAGGTTTGTGGACATGACAGAGATCAAACTGTAGTATAATGCTTACCCCAGACTACTAGATATTAAGCAATATTTAGAGCTTTATTGGGCCAAGCTTAAAAAATTCTTTGTTTGCAGTTGCCGACCTATAATTTTTAGAGTGGGTCAGTAGGTAGGTATGATTTTTTTTTTTTTTAACAGATTTTAGTTATAAAGTTTTTGTTGGATTACAAGCCATAGATTTTCAAAGGGTTATTTTATGTAAATAAAGGTCTAGTTATTTTATGCCACTTATTGACAGAAACTAAAATTTAACAAATTAAAAATTCAACAAGTTTCAACATCCTTAAAATTTGAAACTTCCAAAAAAATTTCTCAAATAACGGCTGAGAAAAAGTTTGGGTCGGGTGCATTTTTAGTGGGTCGGTCGGCAACTGCAAACAAACCATTTTTTATTTTAGGCCTTGGACATACTACAGAAGATCTAGGATTCAATGCATCATGTTGCCATGATTATACAGAATATTAAAATTTCATTGCAATTTTCAAAAACTAATCTTCCAATAGTTATGATCTGAATTGAGTGAAACTTAACACAAGGCGGTTTTTAGGTCACCTGAGTCACTCAGGTGACCTATTGCTATCCGTTTTCATCCGGCATCGTGTGTCGTGTGTTACATGTGTTATTTGAAAATTTTTAACTTCTTCTCTGAAACCACTGAACCAATTTCAACGAAATTTGGTATACAGCATCTATGGGTGAAGGGGAACAAAAATTGTGAATTTCATGGTCCCCGCCCCCCTGGGGCCTGAGGGGTGGGGCCAAAACCACTAAAATTAATGAAATCTTTAAAAATCTTCTTTACTCCTAGATATCAAGCAGTCAAACTGTAAGTATGAATGTAATGAGTTTTGAGTCCTCTACCAAAATTGTGAAATTCATGGCCCCAGGGTCAGGGGTTCTAGTGCTAGGGCAGGGTTAAATGATAGGGCATGATACTCAGGTGACCTATAAGGCCCGTGGGCCTCTTGTTCATTTTAGAAATGGCAACTAAAAAAAAAAAAACTTTGTGCAATTCTACACTTTTTGTTTTGTTTCAGTTTAAAAAGTAGACTGTATTTCTGATTAATTATGATAATTTTGTTTATTTTTTTAATAAATGGTGTTTTGATCAATAAAAATATTTGTGAAATTGGTTGAACTTTCTTATTACATGAAAGATATGGAGATAAGGAACAGCATTTAATCTTAAAAGTCCAATAAACAATACCAATCAGGAGCAGATCAAACATGGACCTCTAGAAAATCAGAGGTGGGATCAGGCATAAAATTTGATGTAAGGGCAGTACACACTAAGATATTGTACACTAGCTTCTTCACTTAGCCATTAGCTCTCTAATCAAACACACAATAAGAAATATTCTCCACTTGCATTTTTTTGTGGTTTTTCATGTACTGGCACAATTATGAGTTGTGTTTGATTTGCCAACATTTTACAACCATGAGATATGCTTCACTTGGTTCTGACAAAGCAAAGATGTCCATTCTTGACACTTTTTTATGTGTTTAAGGAATCTGGGGTCAACAAATGAACTGTCATGACCTTGACCAAAGGTCATTTGTGCAAGTTCATGGTCACTGAAAGAAAAATTTCATAACTCATGTTTGGTACATATCTTTCTTATGGATAAACTTGGTAAGTTCCTGTTTTACACAAAGATTGCTTATGTCTTGAGAGTGTGTCATGACCTTGACCCAAGGTAATTTGTGCAAGTTAAGGTCCCTGAAAGAAAAAGGTTCATAATTTGTACCTTGTCCATATCTTTCTTAGAGATAAACTTGGAGGGTTCCTGTTTTACAAAGATTGCTTATGACCTGAGGGTGTGTCATATATTGACTTTGGACCAAGGCCATTAATGCAAGTTCAATGTCATAGACAGAAAAAGTTAATAATTTGTGTCTGGTCCATATCTTTTTTATGGATAAATGTGGCGAGTTCCCATTTTACACAAAGATTGCTTATGACCTAAAGTATTTTGCACAGATGTAACATGATATTGTATGGAATTTTTTTTTTTTTTAAGTTAAAAATGCAGAAATGAATGTATCTAATAACCATTTTGATTGATTTAAATAAACAAGGTATAGCGGTCAGTGAAAAAGACAATAGGTGTCATGACTTTGTACCCCGAGTCACTGGTAAATTATCAATGGCTTTGAAGTTCTTTCAGAACTTGTTAGGGTTTTGAAAACCGATTTTTTAAATCAAAACAAAGTAAAAGTATCAAAAATTCAATTGAAGAATTAAGATTGTGCATAATGAAACGATTATTTTGATATCCATCATTGACGTAAAATAATTGAAAGTCGTTTTAAAGGTCATAAGAAACAAATACCTGGACATATTGAGTTACATACGGGAATAACTTTATCTCAGCTGATAATACAAGATTGAAAATGTTATTTAGCTTTTTAATGCAAGATAGCGACAACACAGGTGATCAAAATTACTCAATCGGGAAAATGAGCCTTGACTTACGTTGCTTATCTCCCATAGCCTATGATGTCAGAAAGGCCCAGTCCCTGTTCAAAGCTATGCAATGTTTACAAACTGTCATGTCATTTTGCAGCTTAATTTTAAGAAATATCATAATCATGACTGAAACCTTGTGTAATCATACGATCTTCAAACAGGCTAGTATTTCTTTTTTATAAATTTCATCGCATAGTTGCAAGATTTTTGCCATGTTTTACCAGTCAGTGATTATTTTCATCGTTTGACACTTCGATCGATGGAGAGAAAGGACAATTTAAGCAATCGAAAGAGAGAAAGATGGGAGAGTGTGAATGAATTCACTTTTATATGCAGGGCATTTATTTACAACATTGTTTTTATTATCAAGAGTCCAACTTGGTCAATGGTTCAATTTTCCTTGACAATATAGACCTAGTGAATGCGCTACTTATAGGATAGGTAGGGCCTAGCCTATGGCTTTTATGGCTTAATTTTAAAAACAAAAATATGAAGTCAAACATTAAATATGTATTGTGTTAATGTTTTATTCAATCAATTCAATTCTAGTTATTTGACAGCGTTTTATTTATATTCAATTCAACAACAACACTTCACACCTCCCTCTAGTTTATTGGTGATATTATGCGAGTTAGTGCAAACGACTTTAAAGCAAAAAAATGCCGTAGCGTTTTATTTATATTCACTTATTCATGTACAACAACACCCTATACCACACCTCCCTTCTCTCGCTTTGACAGTCTTATATCAAAGAACAGTACCTATCAATGTGACTGTATTGTAAGAATCTCATTTGCATTGAGCTTAAAATTAATTTCTTCTTAGTACTTGTAATAATATATTGTCTTTCTGTACGAGAATACGATCATGTTGTCATATACGCAGGGATTCTACTGCTATATCGATATTGCAGCTATATACGTGTCTTTCAGATCAGAGAACACGAAACTTGAAACATGCTGACATTTTAAGTGGTACACGCTTATCATGCCTGGACGTCAATACCACTGGTCTCCATGTTTATTTTTGGAATATACGTAGTAGTTACCTCACATAATACTGTTGGTTATGTGCAGATACCCGATGGGCGTGGTCATAATGACACGAGGGAGCGTAGTTCCCGAGCTGTGCAGATACCCGATGGGCGTGGTCATAATGACACGAGGGAGCGTAGCTCCCGAGCTGTCATTATGATCACGCCCATCGGGTATCTGCACATAATCAACAGTATTATATGGGGTAAATGACTTGTACCAGAGTTTTCAAAATCATTCTTATTTAAGTCAACTTAGGAATTAGTTGGACTGATTGGTGTGATTTAAAAAATCGATATAAGAGTTTGGATTCAATGATACATGTGGATTTTATATGATTTTACGCTCCCTTGTGTCCTTATGACAGGTTCCATTAAGTAAAGGGTAAATGACTTGTATACTTTACTTTTCAAAAATTGATTGTATTTAAGGAATAACTGTCTTATTTTTCGATTTCATGATGTGATCAATGATCATCATCATGAAATTGAAAAATCTGACGGTTATTCCTTATAATTACATGCTCTTCATTCAACCAATCCACGTGTTACAAGCCCTGCTTCTGTCTAGCTATTTGTTCCGCCCTGCACGTGATTTTTTTTAACCGCGCCTATTGATGAACCAGTACATTTATTTAGAAACTAGAACTGTCCAAACGGGACAAAGTACCCCGCTGGGTTTTTCAGAAGTGCTGAATCATGAATATTTTATGGATCTAAGAGAAGAGAGAAATGCTAAAACATTTTTAGTGCAAATGTAATTGCTCATTATATTTTTTATAAATGAAACGAAGGTGCAGCCTAATAAAAACATAGGTAATCAAAGATTACGAAGCTCACCTCGACGAATGTTATCAGTGTAAGTAATGCAAATCTTGCATCATATTTTCTTAATAGTTAGTATTTATCCCGATAACAATATTCTTGCAAGTTCTGTTTAACCCCTTATATGGCTTATACACATTTCTACACGTCTAGCATGAAAAACACATACATATAGTCTAAACAAATATTCATAACTTTGTTAATACTGCATTATCTAAGACTAAGAAGTTAATTGGGATTGATCTGTTCTAAAAACTTTAACCTGGTCTCTTGTTTGGAAAAAATAGTTCAGATCCAGCATCCGAAGCAAGTCTGGTAGTGTCCATCCTTAGATGCATCATCCATGCAGGTTTGGTTCAGGTAGGGCTTATAGTTATTTGGGAATGAAAATGTAGGTCAGACCCAGCATCCAAAGCAAGTCTGGTAGTGTTCATCCCTAGATGCATCATCCATGCAAATTTGGTTCAGGTAGGTCTTTACTCGAGAATGAAAATGTATGTCAGAACCAGCATCCGAAACAAATCTGGTAGTGTCCATTCCTAGATGCATCATCCATTCAAGTTTGGTCTGGGTAGGGCTTATAGTTCCTTGGGAATGGACCTGCTCCAAAAATTTTAACCTCGTCACTCATCTGGAAAATGTAGGTCAGATCTAGCATCCGAAGCAAGTTTGGTAGTGTCCATCCCTAGATGCATCATCCATGCAAGTTTGGTCCAGGTAGGGCTTATAGTTACTTGGGAATGGACCTGCTCCAAAAACTTTAACCTGGTTACTCATCTGGAAAATGTAGGTCAGATCCAGCATTCGAAGCAAGTCTGGTAGTGTCCATCCCTAGATGCATCATCCATACAAGTTTGGTCCGGGTAGGGCTTATAGATACTTGGGAATGGACTTGCTCCTAAAACTTTAACCTGGGACTCCGACGCCGACTCCGGGGGTATAGCATAAGCTCATCTCGACTTCATCGCGGTGAGCTAAAAAGTAGACTAAATATATGGGCCAGACATGAATTATAAACTTTTTCTGTCAGTGACCTTGAACTTGCATAAATGACCTTGATTCAAAGTCATGACACAACCTCAGGTCATAAGCAATGTTTGTATGAAGGAGTAGTTTTTCCATAATAAAACAAGAGGC
Source organism: Saccostrea cuccullata (assembly GCF_032062105.1). Classification (NCBI taxonomy): domain Eukaryota; kingdom Metazoa; phylum Mollusca; class Bivalvia; order Ostreida; family Ostreidae; genus Saccostrea; species Saccostrea cuccullata. The sequence goes on along the minus strand of NW_026932023.1, from coordinate 151,532 downwards.
CCAGGGGCCACAGATGAGCACATCAGGCTTACCGGCACACAAATTATAAAATTTTTAAATATCTTCCAGTGATATATCCTTGAACTTCCCCAAATGACAAACTTGAATCTACACATGACACATCCTTGGTTCTTGAGGTCATATATTTCTATGAGCAATCTTTGTGTGAAATACCTGAATGATTCCAATGAGTTTCATCTTTTCTGGTCCAGCGGTTCTGGAGAAGAAGATTTTTAAAGATTTTTCCATATATTCCTATGTAAAACTTGATATCGACCATTTTGGACACACAAACTTATCTGCTCTACCTGAAATTTTTCTTCCAGTGACCTTAAACTTCCACAAATAACCTTGAGTGATTCCAAGGTCATGCCCAGTGGTACTGGAGAAGAAGATTTTTAAAGATTTTTCCTATATATTCCTATGTAAAACTTGGGTCGGCCATTTTGGCCCCACTCTTGCCCTGGGGGTCATGATTTGAACAAACTCTACACTACCTGTGAGTTTCATCTTTCCTGGCCCAGCGGTTCTGGAGAAGAAGATTTTTTAAAAATGCCATAAATTTTTCACAAAATCATAATTATCTCCCCTTGGAAGGGGGCGTGGCCCTTCATTTGAACAAACTTGTATCCCCTTCACCCAAGGATACTTTGTGCCAAGTTTATCCTTGAGAAGAAGATGAAAATGTGAAAAGTTTACGCCGATGACGACGACCGGACACAAATTATTAAATTTTTCTACCAGTGACCTTGAAATTCTCCAAATGACCTTGAGTCAAGGTCATGACACACTCTGGGGTCATGGACAATCTTTGTGTGAAATGAGAATGTACTTTATCCATAAGAAAGAAATCGACCAGACACTAATTATGATTTTTCTTCCATAAGCAATCTTTGTGTGAAATTAGAACCTACCAAGTTTATCCATAAGAAAGATATGGACTGGACACAAATTATGATTTTTTTCTTCCAGTGACCTTGAACTTCCTCAAATGACCTTGGGTCAAGGTCATGACACACCCTAAGGTCAGGTGGAATCTTTGTGTGAAATTAGAACCTACCAGGTTTATCCATAAGAAACATATGGACCGGACAGGAATTATGAAAATTTTCTTCCAGTGACCTTGAACTTCCCCAAATGACCTTGGGTCAAGGTCATGACACACCCTTGGGTCATGGGCAATCTTTGTGTGAAATTAGAACCTACCAAGTTTATTCATAAGAAAGATATGGACAGGACAGGGAATATAATTTTTTTTCTTCCAGTGACCTTGAACTTTCTGACCTAGGGTCAAGGTCACCCTTAGATCTCTTTGTGTGAAATCAAAGTTTATCATGACACACCCTTAGGTCATGACCTTGGTCAAGGTCTTTGTGTGTGTGGAGTAGTAGATTCTAATGTTCCTCCGTAAGAAAGATATGGACCGGGCACTTTTGCACAGACAGATGGAAAGCTAGACGGACGGACAGACGGACAAGGCGATTCCTATATACCCCGCAAACTTCGTTTGCGGGGGGTATAATAAAGTACATAAACTATTTGTAATTTTATCTCGGACAAAGACATTGGAAATGTAAATATATGTTATTTAACGTTCTTCTCGAGAATTTTTTACTCATACAGAGACGCCACCTCTTGCCAGTCGAGAGATACAAATTCTGTCCTATACTTAGGGCCATTGAGCAGTGAGGGATCTTTTTCATGCCAGCACCTCGGTTTAAGCAGTCTCATCCGAAGGACTGGTCTCCACGTCCCACAGTGGGATTCAAACCCCTGAGTGGCGCGACGTAATAATCGACTCCTTACTTGACTACTCTAGAGCAGGCTCTCTAAACCCTGTGCCACACGGGGGACATAAAACTTAAACAGGTCGAAGAAACTATTTTCTGTGACGTCGGAATAAATTTACATGTTAATTGAGGAACCAACGTGACTGACAAATCGAACAATCAGCTCAATGAGTTGCATTATGGTTTACTACAAAAATACTACACATGTATTTCTAAAAGGCCAATTTTTTTAAATGCTCTCGGAAAAACATGATGCATTTTTCCAAGCATTTTACACACTTAATACAGTATGAACATCATTATCTACTAATTCCATGCTCACATTTATATACAAATGATTAACAATGATAAAAATAAGGGTTTTCTCCACTCCATTGTACAATTTCGTTTGTTTACATCTTTCTCCACGCTGTACTATCAGTGAAAAGTCATTTTCACGTGACTATTCCTTGGTCTAAAAACAATCAACTCTGAGGTGTGCTCACGTACTGTCAATGTTTACAACGTATACAACTTCTAAATATATGCTACTCACGTTCTATAATCAATGTGCATGAGGATCTATACATCTATATATTCTTGAGAAGATTTTTAAAGAATTTTCCTATATATTTCTATGTAAAACTTTGGTCGGCCATTGTGACCCCGCCCTACCCCTTGGGGTCATGATTTGAACAAACTTGAATCTACACTACCTGAGGATGCTTCCATTTAAATATGATCAATTATGACTATGCTATTCTTGAGAAGAAGATTTTTAAAGAATTTTCCTATATATTTCTATGTAAAACTTTGGGTCGGCCATTGTGAAAATGGCTTTTTAGGGGTAATGATTTAAACAAACTTGAATCTACACTACCAGAGGATGCTTCCATATAAATTTGTTCATTCATGCCTCTGCTATTCTTGAGAAGAAGATTTTTAAAGGATTTCCTGTATATTTCTATGTAAAACTTTGATCTGCCATTTTGAGTCCACCTTACCCCCGGGGGTCATGATTTGAAAAACTTGAATCTACATTACCTGAGGATGCTTCCCTATAAATATGATCAATTCTGGCTTGGCTATTCTTGAGAAGAAGATTTTAAAAGAATTATCCTATATATTTCTATATAAAACTTTGGTCCGCCATTGTGGCCCCGCCCTACCCCCGGGGGTCATGATTTGAACAAATTTGAATCTACACTACCTGAGGATGTTTCCCCATAAGTTTCATCTTTCCAGGCACAGTGGTTCTTGAGAAGATTTTTAAAACATACCACCAAATTTTCCTTAATTCCCAATCATCTCCCCTTGAATGAGGGCGTGGCCCTTCATTTGAACAAACTTGAATCCCCTTCACCCAAGGATGCTTTATGGCAAGTTTGGTAGAAATTGGTCCGTTAGTTCTGGAGAAGAAGTCGCAAATGAGAAAAGTTTACAGACAGACAGACGGACAGACAGACAGCTAGACAGACAGACAGACGGACGCCGGACAAAATGTGATCAGAAAAGCTCGCTTGAACCTTCGGCTCAGGTGAGCTAAAAAAGTGCAACTTAACAAATACCTGAGTAACAATTAATTTAACCATTTACATGTCAAATTAATGAAAAATCGAGTTAAAAAACTTGAGTCTTATTTACTTGTGAAGACTTTGTGAGTGATATTTCAAAGTACTATTTAACAAGAAAAACTGACTTTGTTAATGTGAGCATGGAGACTCTCAATTAACACCTAATCTTCGTATTTTTCATAAACACATTTCAAAAAATTGTTAGCTGACTTTCCTGCAGTCATTTGAAATCGCGTCCTAAATTTCCCTGACCCACGTGTTTGTAGTAAAAATAAACATGTAGTAGACCATCATGCTTTTCGGCTCATTCACTGGATTGGACCATTGTTTGCTGTGAGCACCTCTTTGCGCAATCGCAACAATATCCATATAAGGTAGTTTCCTTGACCTGACAGTTAAACATATCTAAGTCAATTTAGGTAGTTTGCTAATAATAATAATAATCTATGGAAAACAGTGAAAATCCCTATAAATTTTACAGTGTCAAAAATACTAGTTAATTGACAAAATGATTACATAATTTGACATGGAAATTTATTTGTTGTTAATTAAGACCACATCTATCTGGGCGTGCCTAAGCTGTATTGCTAAATAATGTAAAAATTTTCTCTTTCTCAAGAGTGGCCTAGAAGTAATTTTGTAAAGCTTTCTTTGAATGTTTCATGTTTTAAAATATAAATTCCATGTATATTTAAATAAATTAAATGTTTAATGCAATTGATTATCAATGGCACAATATTTTTTTTATCATATAACTTTTTAACACCCCCGATATTTTCTTTGAAAATAATATAAAAAATGACGTTACTAGATCACCGTAGAAAAAATATCAAAAGTGGGAAATTCCAAATTATTGTCACAGAACAGAACAGAACATTTTATTTCTAATTTAGAGCCCATAACAGACAAGTATGAGATTGTTATAATAATAAGGAAAAGATAAGCCAATGAATAGCAAAACAATTATACAATTAGTAATTGACATAAATCATGTTAACAATAATCCTGTCTAAAAGGAATACATCAAATATGCATGTATGTGTAAAAGACTAATGCTACTATAACATGTTATCATTTATTTTGCCCAAAAATTAAGAGTTTCCTTATCTTCTGTATTGAGTAACCAATAAAGTTTTTGTTCATCATCTAAAGCTGAAAATAGTGGAAATTTATGATTAATTAACTGAAATATTTCTTTTCTTTGATGATCAAATTTTTTGCATGTTATTAAAAAATGAGTTTCATCATCTATGTTGTTAGAATTACATCTATTACATAATCGGTCTTCTCGAGGAATATTGGTAAATCTTCCCACTTCAGTTTGTAATCTGTGACAGGAAATTCTTAATTTACATATAGAGATTTTCTGTGATGAAAATTTTTAACAACTGATAAATAATTCTCATAACCCCAATTTTGTTTGAGTTTCACATATGTGGATAATTTGCCATCAGTATAACTTTTATGACTTGTATACCATTTCTTCACATAATAATCTAATAAAATTTTATGACAAAATGACTTAAATTTATATTTCCCATAACAAATAACTTCATCTTTAATATTCAGTAATTTTCTTAATTTCTGTATAAATGCAAACCATGAGTTCTTTCCATTCACAAAAAGCTTAACTGTGCATTTTTTACTACATTCATATGCATCTTTAAGTAAAGGAAATTCTATGGACAAATTTTCAAATCTATACCAACTTTTAATTAACAACCTGACAATATCATAATGCAGGGGGAACCTTCTCAATTCAGACAGTACTGCAAAATTTGTGCTTTTCTTATGAACGCCGAGAATATATTTACAGAATTTAAGGTGTATTCTTTCACAGGGTAGATTTTTAAAGCAGTCTTCAACTGTTAAATTTTGGCAGTTTAGGAATTTTTTAGTATTTATATTACTTGCACCCCACACCTCTGCATTATACAAAAGAATTGGTTTAATGGTAAGAGTCAAATACATGTATACTGGTTTTAATCCCAGGGTTCAAATCAATAAAATCCTAAGTCTTAACTTGTAATATGCTTTTAATTCTTTTTTATTAAGCTCTAATCTTGCTACATGAAAGCTTCCAGATACACTTAGGTGGACTCCCAAGATATTTGTAGCTAGGCACACATTCTATCATATTATTTTGAAACATTAGTTTTTGTGTAATATTACGACCAGCCTTATTAAAGATCATGACTTTTGTTTTTTGAATGTCTACCTTTAAACACCAATCAGAGCAATACTTTTCAAGTTTAGCGAGTCTTGCTTGTATACTTTTAGCTGATGAGGATAAAATAACAATGTCATCTGCATACATTAAACAGTTAACAGTTTGTGTCTGAAGCGATACTTCATCAATACATGAATCTAAATATGATGGAAAATCATTGATAAATATTTTACCGGTAGCTGTATGGATAGTTAACAGACGATGATATGCTGGATTGCCCGCTATTAGTTTGTAAGTTTGGTATTCTAGTTCAAAACACGACAAATAAGCGTATATTACGCAAATTGTCAAATTTGCGAACTATGCATAACTCACTCGCTATATTTTATTTTGGCAAAGGCAAAAACTTGTTTAACATTTGGTCATAAAACATGCACAGGGTTCCCCTTTATTAATCGCAAATATGACGTCATTTCGATCTCGCATTGTGCGATTATTCCTAAAAATAAAAAATACCACAAAAACATATATACCACGAAAACACATGACGGGACGGTATACAAAAAGTTTATTAAATACATTTATGTGCCGTCTAGCACCACAAGATGCAATAAATTGGTCATTCATTATGCCCCCGGATCGAAAGATCGGGGGTATATTGTTTTTGTCCTGTCTGTCTGTCTGTCTGTCTGTCTGTTTGTTTGTTTGTTTGTCCCCCAACTTTAACCTAGCTCATAACTATTGAGTGGTTGGGGCTATGGCTTTCATAATTCATAGGTGTGTTACTTGTGACATGACCTTTCTTTGGGTACCACCAAATTTGACGTCTTGACCTTGACCTTAGAGTTTGACCTACTTTTATTCTATTTGTTATCAACTTTAACCTTCGCCATAACTTTTGAACAGATGGAGATAGAGACTTCATATTTAAAATGTATACTCCACTAAATAAGCACTTTCAACTGACACCAAGGACAATGACCTTTTGACCTTGACTGTTACCTATATGCTAAAAATAGATTTTTCGAACTTTCGGTATGACTTTTGAACCATAGGAGATAGAGACTTTATATTTGGTATGCCTACTTCACTAATTAAGTGCTTTCAAACGACACCAAAGTCAATGACCTTGTGACCTTGACTGTAACCTTTATGCTAAGAATAGCTTTTTCGAACTTTGTTGCTGCCGGGGGCACAGTGTTTCACAAACACATCTTGTTTTTTCTTTAGAATCGAAGCAATTCTCTGCCGCTCTCCCCAGAAATGCTACCAAACTAAAAAAAATCAATACAAATCATAGAAACTATTTCACAGAGGATTTAGTTAAGGCATTTAACAAGAGGCCCATGGGCCTTACAGGTCACCTGAGCATTATGCAACAACTTTACAACGATTGACTTTGGTTCATGTTTTAAACTAGATGTCATGGCATTCACAATTTTGAAAGAGGCACCATTGCTAATCATAACTACATGTATACACTTAGCATGTTTAGTTTGGTTACTTAATACCCATAGACAGATTGAATAAGGAAACAAAAAAATGCATTTTGACTTATCAGTAATATTCAGCAATAATCAGTATAGTGCCACTACCACACATAAACCCCTGACCCTTGGTCCACACATTTCACAATTTTGGAAAAGGCACCCTTGCTTATGAAAAATATTTGATTAATACAAAGGAGAAGATTTCAATCAATTAATTTATTTCCAGTATATAAGTAGAGCCCCCCCCCTCCTCTATGGACCCCTGACCCAAGGGCGTTGAAATTCACAATTCAGGATGAATGGCCCTTGCGCATCATAGCTATATATTAGGTAGTTCATCTGCTTAATACCCAGGAGCAGAGAAGAAGATTTTCAAACAATTTCTGTATTTTCTCTATATATAACCAATAAAGCCCCACCCTAACACCAGAAACCCTGACCCTGGGGCCATAAAATTCACAATTTTGGAAGAGGCATTCTTGCTCATCATAACTATATACTTACTAGTTAATTCATTGAATACCCAGCAGCAGAGAAGAGGATGTTCAAACAATTTCTGTATTTTCTCTATATATAACCAATAAAGCCCCACCCTAACACCAGAACCCCTGACCCTGGGGCCATAAAATTCACAATTTTGGAAGATTATATACTATATACTTAGTTAGTTTGTTGAATACCCAGCAGCAGAGAAGAAGATTTTGAAACAAATTCTGCATTTTCTCTATATAATTAATAGAGCCCCGCCCTAACACTAGAACCCCTGAACCTGGGGCCATGAAATTCACATTTTTGCAAAAGGCATTCTTCCTCATCATAAATATGTACTTAGTTTATTTAATACCCGGGAGCAGAGAAGAAGATTTTTAAAGAAATAATGCATTTTTTGCTATATAATCAAGAGAGCCCCACCCTAGCACTAGAACCCTTGACCCTGGGGCCATGAATTTCACAATTTTGGTGGAAGACTCAATGGTTATTACATTCATGCTAACAGTTTGACTGCTTGATGTCCAGGAGTAAAGAAGAAGATTTTTAGGTCACCTGAGTAAACTCAGGTGACCTATTGCTATCAGTTGTCGTCCGTCGTCGTGCGTAGTCCGTCGTGCGTTAACATTTGAACATTTTCAGCTTCTTGTCTGCAACCACTCAACCAATTTTACTACATTTGGCAAAAATAATCTATGGATGAAAGGAAACAAAACCTGTGAATTTCATGATCCCTGCCCCCCTGGGGCCTGAGGGGTGGGGCCAAAACCACTAAAATAATGCAGTCTTTAAAAATCTTCTTTACTCCTGGACATCAAGCAGTCAAACTGTTTGCATGATTGTATTCAGCATTGAGTCCTCTACCAAAATTGTGAAATTCATGACCCTGGGGTCAGGGGTTCTAATGCTAGGGCGGGGCTAAATAAGTACATAGTGAAAATGCATTATTTCTTTGAAAATCTTCTCAGCTCCTGGGTATTAAATAAACCAACTAAGTACATATTTATGATGAGCAAGAGTGCCTCTACCAAAATTGTGAATTTTATGGCCCCAGGCTCAGGGGTTCTGGTGTTAGGGTGGGGCTCTATTGATTATATTAGTGAAAATACATGAATTCTTTGAAAATCTTCTTCTCTGCTTCTGGATATTAAATAGACTAACTAAGTGCATAGGTATGATGAGCAAGAGTGCCTCTACCAAAATTGTGAATTTTATGGCCCCAGGCTCAGGGGTTCTAGTGCTATGGCGGGGCTAAATAAGTATATAGTGAAAATACATGAATTCTTTGAAAATCTTCTTCTCTGCTCCTGGATATTGAATAAACTAACTAAGTACATAGTTATGATGAGCAACAATGCCTCTACCAAAATTGTGAATTTTATGGCCCCAGCATCAGGGGTTCTGGTTTTAGGGCGGGGCTCTATTGATCATATAGTGAAAATGCATTAATTCTTTGAAAATCTTCTTCTCTGCTCCTAGGTATTAAATAAACTAACAAAGTGCATAGTTATGATGAGCAAGAGTGCCTCTACCAAAATTGTGAATTTTGTGGCCCCAGGGTCAGGGGTTCTGGTGTTAGGGCGGGGCTCTATTGATTATATAGTGAAAATACATGAATTCTTTGAAAATCTTCTCTGCTTCTGGATATTAAATAGACTAACTAAGTGCATAGGTATGATGAGCAAGAGTGCCTCTACCAAAATTGTGAATTTTATGGCCCCAGGGTCAGGGGTTCTGGTGTTAGGGCGGGGCCCTATTGATTATATAGTGAAAATACTCAGTACATTAAATCTTTGAAAATCTTCTTCTCTGCTCCTGGTTATTAAGCAGATGAACTACCTATATAGTTTTGAGCAAGGGCGCTAATCTTCTAGAATTTTGAATTTCAAGGCCCCAGGGTCAGGGGCACCAATGGGGGGGCTGTACTTATATACTGAAAATGAATGAATTGTTTGAAATCTGCTCCATGGAATTAATCAAATATTTTTGAAAAGCAAGGATGCCTTATCAAAAATTGTGCAATGTGTTGATCTAAGGGTCAGGGGTTCATGCGTGGTAAAGGCACTACTGATTATTGCTGCATATTACCGATAAGTTGAAATGCATTTTTTGTTCCCCTACCCTACCTATGGGTATTAAGTAACCAAACTAAGCAACTGCTAAGTGTATAGTTATAATGTTCAATGGTGCCTCTTTCAAAATTGTGAATGTCATAGCATCTGGCTTAAAACATGAATTAAATTCAATCACTGGAAAGTTGTTGCATAATGCTCAGGTGACCTATAAGGCCCATGGGCCTCTTGTTAAAGATTGCATTAATTTTGGTGGTTTTGGCCCAGCCCTCAGGCCCCAGGGGGGCAGGGACCGTGAAATTCACAATTTTTGTTTCCCTTCACCCACAGATGCTTTATGCCAAATTTGGTTGAAACTGATTGAGTGGTTGCAGAGAAGAAGCTGAAAATGTTCAAATGTTAACACACGACCAATGACGCACAATGACGGATGAAAACGGATAGCAATAGGTCACCTGAGTTTACTCAGGTGACCTAAAAATGTTTTAACTTATTACTAAGTCTATATTTTCAGTTTTCAAGATTATATCATTTTTCACTCTTAAATGCAACAAGAATATATTTTAAACTCCTTTTCTTGGCCAAAATAAATGACAGGCCAGTATAGGCAGGGACAGCGACAGGGACTGGACAGGGAGATCAGAGAATGTCAGGAGACGACAGGGAGTAGACAGGGTAGGCAGGGACAACGACAGGGAGTAGACAGGGACTGGACAGGAACCACAGGGATGACAACAGGGAATCATAAGAGAAAGTCAGGGAGAGACAGGAAAATGTCAGGGACTGACAGGGGAACGACCGGGATATTTTGGAATCTAAGGGGATATTTAATTCAGTAGTGCTAAAGGGGGCAGTGGAGCCCCCCCCCCCTTATATAATCATGCGACATGCAATAAGCTATATACATGTACAGAAATTAAAGCTACTTTATGTATCTGTCCGCCACGTAAGCACATCTGATCACAGGCACCTGACGTGTGGATAATTAGCCCCCCCTTTTTTTTTAATGAAAAAAATGTAAGAGTGTCTAATATCTCAAAAATAGATAATTTCCCCGTCAAATACATATACGTCGTTATATGCAAGCAGATTGTACTTTTGCTCACGCTTAAAGAATGACCCTATTCGGTATAATAAAAATACACAAGGTAAGAAACAAAAGTTGAAAACAAACGGGGGGACCCCTGCTTCGAGACAAATTACCAAGGTAATAATTAGTGTTACATATCATAATTTTGCAAGCACTCTGTCTCACTCTGAGAGATGTTCTTTTACTAGTCTCTTAAACCTAAATCCCGCTATTAGCGTTTGATATGCCATAATCGGACGATTTATTAATCGGATACATAAAATTTCCTCCATTGGCAGCTTTAGAGGAGGTTTTGGAGTTGCTTTTCTTAATTTCATTTTTTTAAGAAGGCAAGGTTGTATGGTATGTACTTCATCTATATATGCTATGCAGTTCATGTTAAAAAACCCTTAGCGATGTTTGATGACATCCCATTCAAGGTGTAAAAAAGAAAATTAAAATACTTTATATACTTTACTTAAAATATTTTTGCGCATAATCCGCTCCATACTGAAGATCCGTAGTCGCTATTTTGTAAATGTTCACCCAACCGAAAATGTCCATTAGGCTGCACCTTAGTTTCATTCATTAACAAGAGGCCCATGGACCACATCTCTCACCTGAGTAGCTTTGGCAATTCTGTCATTTAACAGATTTCCCGCTTTGTAATACCTATCTTGACCTTGACAATCCTAAAGGGTCATGATTCAAACAATTTAGAATCTACACTATACCCAAGGATGCTTCCACATAAGTTTCAGCTTTTTTAGTCCAGTTGCTCTTGAGAAGAAGATTTTAAAAAAGATTTTTTTCCTATATCCTTTAATTGGATTCCCAATTGTGGCCCCGCCCTACCCCGAGGGCCATGATCTAAACAATTTAGAATCTACACTACCCCA